>NW_010362793.1:375318-381956 GCF_000414095.1 Morus notabilis
CCCCTGACCGTCTCTGGAGGTGACGATCGCGGTCATCGAAGCCTCCGATTACGGACGCCGCCGGTACTGGACAGTGAAAAGACAAAAGTTCTAGGGTTTTTGGCTCTTCTCTTGCTGTTTGGCTGCTGGGAAATTTTGGCGGGAAAGTGAAAGGACTTTTAAGACGGAAGAAAAATGAGAGCGACTTTTTGGAATGGAAGGAAAGTAATCGAGACAAGGAAAAGCATTACACTCCAAAAGTCGCGGGTTTTAAGGAAGAGCAATTTGCAGCGATGGGCGAAGAGGAACGACGATGGCTCGAATTACGATTATGCTGCTTGTTTATCTAAGTAGTTACGAAGGATGCCCTTTAGGTTGGGTGGCAATTCGTGTCACGTATCATATTTTGATCGTTTTTTAAAAATTTATAGTTAATATGAACACAATTTGTAACATGAAATTTTTTAAAAACCGCAATACAAACACGACACAACTACTTTACGAGCTAACACAACACAACCTGAAAATAACCCGTGACACAAAATTAACCCGTGAACCCGAAATTGACACGAAAATTATATATTTTTATTTAGTTTTGTACATATTAGAAATAACTTAAAATTCATAACACACTAAATTACAATAACATCCATTGAAATTAAATAAATAATAGTATAAAATTTTGAGTATAACTATCATGATATCACAAGTTCATAATAAAATTTAAAATATGAAATGAAAAATATATGTATTTTTTAGTTTTTTACGAATTTCGTGTCGTGTTCGGGTTAGGCGGGTCTAACCCGAAATTGACCCGTATTTTTCGTGTCAATTTCAGGTCGACCCAATTCTGACCTGAACCTCTTTTTTCTCAACCTTAACCCGTAAAATTCGTGTCATTTTCGAGTCGTGTCGTTGTGTCGTGACCCATATTGCCGCCCCTACAAGTTGTAGGTGTTGTAAAAGGGACAACGGGCCGAACCGTAACGGTCCACAAATGATATCAGGCCAAGACCGTGGCAATTTGTGTCATGTATCGTATTTTGATCGTTTTTTAAAAATTTATAGTCAATATGAACACAATTTGTAACATGAAATTTTTTAAAAACTGCAACACAAACACGACATAACTACTTTACGAGCTAACACAACACAACCTGAAAATAACCCGTGACACAAAATTAACCCGTGAACCTGAAATTGACACGAAAATTATATACTTTTATTTAGTTTTGTACATATTAGAAATAACTTAAAATTCATAACACACTAAATTACAATAACATCCATTGAAATTAAATAAATAATAGTATAAAATTTTGAGTATAACTATCATGATATCACAAGTTCATAATAAAATTTAAAATATGAAATGAAAAATATATGTATTTTTTAGTTTTTTACGAATTTCGTGTCGTGTTCGGGTTAGGCGGGTCTAACCCGAAATTGACCCGTATTTTTCGTGTCAATTTCAGGTCGACCCAATTCTGACCTGAACCTCTTTTTTCTCAACCTTAACCCGTAAAATTCGTGTCATTTTCGAGTCGTGTCGTTGTGTCGTGACCCATATTGCCGCCCCTACAAGTTGTAGGTGTTGTAAAAGGGACAACGGGCCGAACCGTAACGGTCCACAAATGATATCAGGCCAAGACCCAGTGGAAGTGGAACTTTAACATAAGGCCAGTTACAAGGAAGCCAGTATGAGGAACCGAATAAGAACAAGAATGTGGGTGAATTAGAAGAAGAATAGCACCTTTTTCTTTTTGGGAGTTCGGTGTTCAAATATAGCAGCGTGTTTGGAATCAATTTAGGGCTAGTTTAGTTCGTTGATTCAAATTTTTAATTTAAATTGAGATGTGACTTTATATAAGAGCTTTTTACTGTAATAAAAAAGTTAAATGTGACTGTTTCTGAAAGCTTTTTATTGCCGCAAAACTCGAATTCTAAACTTGAATCGGTAAAATAAACGGAACCTCAGTTTTTGTTTTTCACATTTTTCAAGACAAAAAGATGAGATTGAGAGGGAAAACGTGTTTGGAGGAAAAAATGTAAGAAAACCGAAACAATTTTATTTTTTAGTTTAGTGTAAAATCACTTAGAAAATGAAAACAATTTGAAGTTGTTTTTCATTTTTTGTTTCTATTTCTTTGGATAGATGCATTTTTTTAGGCAAGTGGATGAAAATTATGAGCCCGTTCTTTTGAAGTGTAACTTGAGCGTAGTTTTTAAGTTATAACTTGAGTTGAAGTTGTAACTTGAATAAAGTTGAGTAAAGTTGAATAAAGTTAAAACTTAAAATAACATGAACTTGAATAAAGTTGGAACTCGAGTTCTCTTTTTTGAATTTTTTGGACAAAAGAACAACCCCTATATAACTAAACGGAGTTTTAGTTTTTTCTTAAATTGAAAACATTCTCTTAATAAAACACTTAAACGCATTTTCAAAAACGATTTCTATCTGAGATTAAAAACGTTTTCATTTCCAATTTCATACAAAAAATAAAATCATTTTGAAACCAATTCTAAACACACCCATGGTTTTCCCCTTTCCTTTCGAAAAAATTACAGAATTTAATCTTAAGAGTGTGTGGGTCTGACTTTTTACCATTCATTATTGATTAATACTCTTTTACTAGTGTAGTTATTTGACTAAAAAAGTTATTAGTCAAGATTAAATGATAGAAATCTTAACCTATGCATTTTTAAGTGGTATTTCTCCCCTTTCTTTTTTTCTTTTTAAGACTAGAGCTTAATTAATATATAATAGTGGTGAGGGTAAATAACTAGAGTTTTTAAGAAGTGTAAATGAGGTTGTATACTACTTTTGAAGTCTAGTTATTAAGTTGGATGTTAAAATTAGGCTTAAAATTTTCAAAAAAATAAAAAAATAGTATATTTGAATTCCAACTCTACAAAAGTGGTATTTCTCTACTTCACCCTTCAAAAATGGTACCTAACATAATTTACATGGGAATCATAGTGTAAATTAGCTAGTATCACTTGTAAAGTCTATATATTCACCTCTATCATTTTTGTCTATAAAAATTAGGTTTAAATCCAAAAAATTGGTGTATTCTAATACCAACTTTTTAAAGATAGTATTCCTCTAATTCACTAGGAAATTATAGTGTACATTCGACTTAGCACTAGTTATAGAACCTAGTTATTCATTTGTAACACTTTAATATATAAATTAGACTCAAATCTTCCACATATATGGTGGGTCTAAATACCAAGTTTCATAAAATGGCATTCCTTCCGTTCACTAAGGAATTATTTTTCATGTATCATAAAAAGAAAGGAACCTTTATGGTGCAACACTAATTATCATAAAAAGAAGAAGAAGTGTTGTCAAGTCTCAAAACAAATAACCCTTTAAAACGTCGTGAACAAATTTCCAAGCATTATAACCGTGAAAGATATTTTCCCCTTCTCATTGTATAGTTAAGAGATTTGATAGATTCAATTGTGTTAATAAATTATATTTTGTTAATTAGACTATAAAACACGTTTAATTTAAGTATTTAAAACGGTATCTAATTACCAACCACATTACGTTAAACTACATGATTAACAATTAGAAAAGGGCAGACTTTTTTGGATTTCAATATAGTCTTATTTCCAGAAAAAAAAAACTAAAGAAATATATACATTTATATATAACAAACAAGAGTTAATCTAATATATCGAAAGGGAAAAAAAAAAGTGAAAAACACAATCATCTATGAGTCTATCTCGTAGAAAAAAAAAGGCCCATTAACACAGTCATGTATTTGTCATAATAGTAATTTGGGACAAGCCCAATGAAACAATTCAGCAGTACTGCTGATCAATTGCATAATTGTCATTTTATAAACAATACTCAATTGCATATATGTATAACTCCAGAAGGAAAACGTTTTACTTCTTTTCCCCCAATAATATTATTTGCTAACTTTTCTTAGATCTCGTGATACACCTAACAGATTCTAGATTAGCATCATAAGCCTGGTTAGGATCTCATTTATTCTTTCTAATTGCTGGTTTGAACGACAGAATAATATTAAATAGCGCCAAATCAAGTGTCAAGCCGCCATAAATGTGTTACTCATGTTCCACAAAGACACAAAATACAGCCCCTTAATCAGATTTCGGTCACTGTTAATGTGACATGATCATATATATATTTGACCACGCTATCTAAATGGAAGTTAATTTGGAATTTAATACAAGCTTATGGTGGTTAGCGTGAATTAATCATGGACGTCTTGTGTATATATGTCCCGATAAAATCGTGTTAATTAATTAATTATTAAGCATAACATACACATGAAGAGAAAGAAAAAGGTGACACGGGTAATGAGCATGTATACGTCATAAAGATCCTTTCGATCAAATTAGTTAGAAGAGAAAAATCTGTTGATATATGTACACACACGAACACACACACACACACACATATATATATACACATATGTTATTAGTAAAATTAAGAGGATGTTTGGTTAGAGGATTCAAATCACGATTTGAATCATGGTTCATAATTTACTACAGTATTTTTTTCAAAAAAAATACACGTAAATCGAAAATAGTTATAATCACATGATTCATGAACCAAACGTCTCCTAAAACTTAGTCGCTAAGTGATGAAAACGCACGTGCATTTTGGAAAAAGACAATTTATTGATTGAACTTATATGTTCATATCCAATTGAACTCGAGTTTGTAAGTGGGGTTCAATTGTCTCGCTTCGTATCCATACAATCCCAAAACATATATATATATATAGATATATATATATATACACATATAAATACACGCTCACCCACTTCTGTACGTATCTATATATCCTTTAGTGGACAATAAATTAAATTCAGCCTGCAGTACGGTCTCACCACTATGACGTGCTTATTATGGATCTATCAATGAAACAAAATCTTAAATGAAGTCAATAGCAAATTACTTGGATGGTGCAGAATTGCCCAAAAAAAAAAGGACAAATATTAAAACTTTGATTTTATTTTTTATTCTCCACCATCACTTAGTTGACTTGAGGAAACTCCTGTTCGCAAGTAAACAAAAATACTACTCCTAACTTAGCCAGTAATGAATAATACCAATAAGAACAAATGTTTCGTTCATTTCACCGATTCGAGTTTAAAATTTGAGTTTTGCTACAGTAAAAACTCTCATATAAAGTCACATCTCAACTCGAATCAACGAACTAAACGGATAAATAATCCATTTGCCAAATTCCATATAGATCAAAGATTCAAAGGACCATATTGATCATATAAACAAAGTTGTAGTTTATGGCACAATATATGATGTGATTTTAGATACCGTGAGAGAATTTCGAACAATACTCACATTTTATAAACGCCGTCTAATTTAAGCAGTACAGTTTCAGTCGATGACCTATAGATGAGGTGTACCCCTGCCATGGAAATCCTCACAACTAAGTCGGGTAATGAGAATTAGACATTAAGCAAAATGATGTGAAGAATTAAGATAGGCTTAGGTGATCAGTCCAAAGGTCGGTTTAAATGGGACCCAACCACGCATACTGGCTACCATATATATGGCTAACCTATAGCTAGAGAACAAAAATACATGAAGAAAAGAAAAAGTGCACAAGAATAAGGGTTAAAATAATGGTGGGGCTTAAGATCCTGTCCACCGACCCTTTAGATTCGTCCTATATATATTTGACATAATCAGATTTCTGAGAAACAGAATATTTTCATGATTTTGTTTCGCTGTTTTAGCGCCAAAACGAGTCCCCGCCGCAGTCACCGTTGGCACTGTCGCGCATGCGCGTATATATATATATATATATATATATATATATATATAACAGATCTTGTAAGCTTTTCATTTGCATGTGAAAGATCACGTAGAGATTCATATTGGGTCATGCACACAAAACACAGTCATACATATGTATGATCTCTTTTCCAACGTGTAGACAGATATTTTGTCTTCATGGGCGTGTTTAATTTGTATATAACATAATATATATAATATATATATGTAGAAGATATAATAATTTTCTAGGGTTTCACAGTAAGTCCTAGAAATGGCCGCAAAGACTGTTCCAAGCTGTACTACTTTTATGTACCACTGATCAAAATTGGTGGAGTTGGATCTAGAGCTAGTGGCATATGATATGATATCATTGGGATCTTTTTTATTGATTACAAAGAATTTATATATGGTCCCAATATTTATATTTTATATATATATGTGCATCATTGCCATACATATGGACCAATTAAAAGACTTAGGGATATGTATCATGAGATGATCATCAGTTAGTGATCATCTCATCACATAGTGGGGTGGGGGCAGATTTTAGTTCTTGGCTCCCAAAAGAACCTGATTATTGACTGCACTCCTTGCGAGGTTCGTATGTTTGACCACTATACAATATATACATATACACATATATGTATGCATATGTATATATTATATAGGACCACATGAAGAATCTGCATGATTAGAGGAATCATGCTTTGGCCACCGTTTGATCATTTCTATTATATGATCTAGTAATGGGCATGTTGGAATTTGAAATTTGAACTGACATAGTTCGTTATTCTTCTGAGTTTGGGTTTTTTTTTTTTTTTTTTTTTTTTTTTTTTAAAAAAACGTACTTTATTTTGGTGGGTGTGGACCAA
>NW_010362793.1:381968-393891 GCF_000414095.1 Morus notabilis
GTTTGGGTTTTTTTTTTTTTTTTTTTTTTTTTTTTTCTAAAAGTACGTACTCTATATGTGTGTGTGTGGACCAAGTACTACTACTACCAATCATATGGTCCTTCCTATATACAAAAAAAAACTAACCAATGTTGTTCTTAGAGTACTACTCACCTTAATTTGAAGTTTGAACCACAACAAAAGTGGGTAACTACAAATTGACCTTCTTCTTCCTTACTTGAAAGAAGAAAAGAGGCTAGAGGGAGGAAAAGACTTTAAAGGGTTTTAAAGAATCGACCACTTTTAAATAGATAAGGGTGTTAATTGGCCTTTCCACAACTTTTTATTTGAGTTGGACAAGAGAAACAAGTAAAAACAAAAAGAAGAGAATAAAGGAAAAAAGAAAGAGCAAAATTACATAATAAAGATATCAAGATTGATCATCATATATGGCATGGCCCGGCAAAGTGTAACTAAGCTTGAGTCTCAAGATTTCCCAACCTTTGCTAGCTATATTATTACTACTTTATTAAGCAAGAGGAACAATCACTTCGTTTGAATAAAGTGATCCTGTCTGAGAATCCCAATTATATCGAATATACAAAATTAAAAAAAAAAAATGTAGTACTATAATTATAATATCATTGATGAAAGTAGTATCATAGTACAATTAATTAATTATATATATATATGTATTAAATTAGTCAGTCAGTAACATGGTTGGAAAATTCCCAACAACGTGTTCCATGAGTACATGTAGAACCGGAGCCAAAAATTCTATGAGCTGGTAATGAAAAATAAAGTTGACAATAAGTATGTTCGAAAGCTAATAAGAGTTATAGATTTAAGTCTTTACTCTTTATTAGTACTCACTTAAAGGAAAATGCATGAAAACTTAAAAACGATCCAGTTTTTACTTGTAGATCAAGCTCTTTTGATCACTCTCTTTTTTTTTTGTCATTTTCTTTGCCCAGGACAATATTCTTTGAATGAATATATCCATATACGTTTGCGTACCAGGGGTGAATATGTGTTATCTTGGTTTTCTTCTTTAGCTAAAAGAAAGGTCTGGGAATTAGGGCAGCGCAGAGCAAAGGATTTTCTCAGGGGGCGTAATGAAACTTTAATTTATTTTTTAACTTCGAAATCTAAGTATACGGCCTCGTTCACTTCACGGATTTGAGTTTTCAATTCGAGTTGAGATGTGACATTTTTTTAAAACTTTTCACTGTAGCAAAAAAAAAAAAATTAGATGTGATATTTTTTGAGAGCTTTTTACTGTAAAAACCTAAAACTGAAAACTTGAATCGGTGAAATGAACGAGGTATAAGGTCAAAATATAGGGTATAATTTATTTTTTTAATTTCACCTTAACATTGCAATTTAAAAAAATCTTTGTTTGTTTAGAAAAAGAAAAAATTGGTTCTTGTTCAAATTTTAAAAATTAGTGTTTAGTTTAAATAGTTTTAGTTCAAGATTTAAACATTGACGTGATGTTTTAAACTAAAATCACCTTTAATTTTAAAACTTTCTCTCATTTAATTTTAGGCAGTTTAAACACCTGAGTCTGATTCTAATTTTAAAATTATGATTGAATCTAAAATTATGAATCATAATTATATTTTTAAAATTAAAATCAAAATTATCATAATTTAAACCCTTCGTATCAAAGTCTGTGTGTGTATATATATGTACGTAAATATAATATTTTTAGACTTTAACTGTTCACACATACGTCAACATAACAATTATGATAATATAACCAATGCGGTCAAAATGAACAATTATTAGCAAGGCCTTTGATCAGTACCACTGAAAATCTATCACATGATTATTCACTTTTGGAACTCCACATGCAGTTTTTCTTTTTTCATAAAAAAACTTGCAGAAATGATTAGTAGTCGCTAGCGGTACTATACCACTTGAAGTTTTTTGAGCTCGTTCACTTTGCGGATTTAAATTTTTAATTTGAGTTGAGATGTGATAATTTTTAAAATTTTTTTACTATAATATAAAAAGTTAGATGTGATATTTTCTGATAACTTTTTACTGTAAAAATCTAAAACTAAAAATTCAAATCGGTAAAATGAACGAGATCTTAATCTATTTATACTCCTTCCTAGTAAAGAGTAAAGAAGCTGAAAAACAAAAATGGCAAGTACTTGAGATCATCAAGAATACAATCACGCTGCAGCTGGTTATAACTACTGAGAGAGTAATTATAAAAAAAAAATAATAATAAAAAAAATACCGAGAGAGCCATGATCACGTATGTATAACGAGATTATACGATTCCTTTGAAATGATGTAATAAGAATATGTGTACGTACAAAAGCAAAAAAAGACAATGATTATTGCAATAAAGATTCATATATTCATCATTTTTTGTCTTTTTATTTTTGGAATGATATATAGAGATTTTTTTAATAGAATAAGAAAAATTATACTAT
Organism: Morus notabilis; assembly: GCF_000414095.1. Taxonomy (NCBI): domain Eukaryota; kingdom Viridiplantae; phylum Streptophyta; class Magnoliopsida; order Rosales; family Moraceae; genus Morus; species Morus notabilis. The sequence continues at coordinate 384,398 of NW_010362793.1, forward strand.
CCATATTTTTATATATTCCAATCGTTATGTATAACAAATTATATATTTTATATATTTTTTTAATTTAACATAATTTTAATTAAATTTAACAGTTAAAAATTAATTTTACTCGTAAAACGACCAATAGTCTCAGCTAATAGTTACGTCATGAGGTAAAAAGGGACGAGTGCTACTTGTTGGAGGAACATGGACAAACATTCACTTTAATTTATTCACCCTGCACACTATAATTTGGGCCCCATTGGAGTGTGTTGTTCACGCTTTCTCCCTCGTAACATGTTTTTCTCAATGTTCTCCGGTTCTAACATCCTCCAACATTGTCTCGCATATGGCACTACCAACGTAAAAAAACAAAAACAAAAAAAAAAAACAATCATTGAGTAATTAGTGAAATAATAAAAAGAGTCGACATCACAATCAACAAGTAGTATATATCACATGCAAGTCTAATATCACGTATGTGAGGAAACAATGTGTTCTCTCTAGTGATATTGGCTAGATCTCCAAGTTTTCAAGATCGGACATGATCTCTATGATGAGAATTCCAAGCATGATACGATATTTTTTATAAAAAAAAAACACCATATTAGTAGGACTCTGTTTTGAAAAGTTTTTAAAATATTGGGCGGGTTTGGAATTCATTTTAAAATAATTTTATTTTTTGTATGAAAATAAAAATGAAAACGTTTTTAATCTCAGACATAAATCATTTTTGAAAATGTATTTGATAGTTTTATCTAGAGATTATTTTCAGTATAAAAAAACCTATTAATATCTCTCTCTCTTTCTCTCTGGTCGAGAGAGAAGAAAACGAAAATAAAAAATGAAAAACAACTAAAATTTGTTTTTCATTTCTCTCTCATTTTACACTCAACTAAAAAATCATTTTCATTTTCATTTTTTTATTTTTATTGCGCCAAAAGCTGTTTTATAAACGTTTTCATTTTTTTCTCAAAAAATGTGAAAAATAAAAACAGAATCAATTCCAAACACGGTCTTTGTTAGTTTTACATATTTTAAATTTTAATGTGATTTTGATCATATTTCAGGTTGCACTATTGATACTATAGAAACCCCTAATCACAAATATATAATTTGTAAATTAAAGGGCAATTAGCAATGTGAACATTACTAGTTATACGTGAAACTGATTGTATTTCAAGCGCCACTCTAACATGCCATGCACATAGTTATCAACTTACCATACTTGAGTTAAACATGGCCTCGTTCACTTCGCGGATTTGAGTTTTCAATTCGAGTTGAGATGTGACATGTTTTGAGAGCTTTTCACTGTAGCAGAAAAAGTTAGATGTGACATTTTATGAGAGCTTTTTACTGTAGAAACTTATAACTAAAAACTCGAATCGATAAAATAAACGATGTCAATATTATATGTATAGTACTAATTCAGGCACCATTTTATATTTACAATGACACACAAGATAAATCAATACTTTCGTCACAAAGAGGAAAAGAAAAAGGTTTTTAAGGACGTAAAACAAGCAAATCAAAATGATAAACAGAAGCTAATAAATAAGGTAAAGTTTCAAGTATATAAACTACTATTATCTTATGTTATGATATTTAATTTAAGACTCTCTTTGATAGGGTTTCTTTATCGGTAAGGTCAGTTACCGTTAGATATAATTAAAATCACATTAAGTTAAAAAAATATGCAGAATAAATAATTTTAATTGCTGAAAATAAAAAACTATCACTAGTCTAATTTTTATGATCCAATTAGAGAAATCCTCACAAAACTTTAGGCCCCGTACGTTTCACCGATTCGAGTTTTGTTACAGTAAAAAGCTCTTAGAAACAATCATATCTAGTTTTTTTTATTACAATAAAAAATTCTCACATAAAATTACATCTTAACTTAAATTAAAAACTTAAATCAGTGCACTAAACATGTCCCCAACTCTAGATAATTCTTAACAAAAGGCCTGAATTCAAAGAGAGAAAATCATAGAGCACGTGACCATCCCACCATGAACGTGACCATCCCACCATGAATTGGTAAAATTTTTCAGTTGAGAAATAAGGATGAGAAGAATCTATCCTTTGCTTGTAGGAGGAGATCAAGTAGTGGGACCCACACACACCTCTAAGGCCCTTAGTGGGTCCTCAAGTTGGAGTGCTCTTTCGGTATGCTTCTTTATCGAGGACCCAAATATTCTCACTTCTCAAGCTCCTGTCATGTCACTCACACCCACACAGAGACCACCACATCAATCTCTCTCTCTCTCTCTCTCTCTCACTATATTTTTATTTGGTGTTGACGACCACGCCGCGAAAATCTGACGTCCACGGTCCCACCATGGGCTGTCCAAATCTGACGGCCCACGTTGTCCCATTACCCCAAGTGCCGTGACATCACGGCCGTCCGCTGTTTACATGGTCATGCTGAGGTTGTTACGGCCCTTGGGCCCAGTGTCGGCGACAGTGTCCGGACATTGTTGGGGCCCACCTATGTTGTTGCCCACCACCGACGGTGTTTTGTGTTTACTAGAACACCGTATAATGTCAGAGTCTAAAAATGGACTATATTTCCTGTTTTTTTTTTTTTTTTTTACCAAACTGTTAAAATATTGAAAAATACTTAAATTATTCTTTCTTCACTTTTTATACTCTTTTAATTCTTTTATTATTGAGTATATAACACGTACATTTTATTAATGTGATAAATTTTATTTAAATAAAAAATAAAATAATAAAGTTCACATAGTAAATATTAAATATAGAGAGTAATAAAAGAAATGACTAAAAAAATAATGTTAATATTTTTCATAAAGGATTACCTCTTGATAGAGTTAGATTTTAAACATATTAACATGTACGGTTCATATGTTTGTACATAAAGACCTCGTTCATTTCACCGATTTGAGTTTTCAGTTTTAGATCTCTACAGTTAAAAGCTTTCAGAAAATATCACATTTAATTTTTTCTGCTACAGTGAAAAGCTTTTAGAAAATGTCACATCTCAGCTCGAATTGAAAACTCGAATCCGCGAAGTGAACGAGGCATTTGTACAGAGATTTAAATTATTATAAAATAAAAACATTATATCAAAAAGTTTAAATTTAAACCTAATCTCTACTTCAAAGTGTCACGTACTTATTAATAACTATATCTTAAAGTGGTATAGGGATCAATTAATACTACCAAAATTACGTTTTACCAATTTTGTTACTCTACCTAAATTTAATAGATTCAAACATAAAAGCATGATAACTTAATTATAAAAATATTTTAAATAATGTGAAATAAAAGAATTAATTATAGATCATTTAAAATACTAAAATTAGATAAAACTATGTTCTTTAAAAGTAACTATATATATATATATATATATATTGTTATAAGAAAATATGGACACCATAATATAATTAATAGAAAATGAGTCTCTCAAATGAGTCGAGAATTGTAAAGATCATTTTTTGTTAGTAAATGGTACAGCTATTGTTACTGCTCGTACTGCCATCATTCTCGACACTCCCTTCTTATATAGTTCCCACCAAACCCAATCCACACACCAACAAGTCCTTCAGCTTCTCACTACTACTCTCTCTCTCTCTCCTCCTCAATCTCTCTCTAAAAACTAACACACCCTGCTCTTTTTTCACTCCGTTGATCATATACTACTTATCCAGAGAAAAGTGAGAGATCATGATATATATACATATAATATGAAGCATTAGATTCGGGAAGACAAAGAAAAGGCTTGGCTAGGTTTTTATAATTTGCTTCTTTCAGTATATAGTACTTAAAGAAGTGCTGCTGGTAAAATAGTGGGTCTTTGTTTTATGGGTCTTACTTCTCTGCAAGTCTGCATGGATTCATCAGATTGGCTCCAGGTACGCTCTGCTTAGTATTCTTCTAATTACATACTTGGGAAAACTAGCAACTAGTAGTTTCCAACATCTTAAGGCTATGATCTCCATATATTTTTCTGTGATTGTACACACACACACACACACACACACACACACACATATATATATATATATGTATACAAAACAGTATAAGCTATATCAGATACATAGATGAATTATGGGACCTAATTTTTTTGGAAATCCAAATGGAATTAGTAGAAAGCCCATCTTGCGGGATCGCCATTAACGATTCTCCAAGGATTAGCTCTTCCTTATATATATATATATTATAAGCTATGTATATACACATACACTCACACTCTTCTTGCTCATGATTTGCTTGAATATGAAAACCCATTTTAGGTTTCCAACCAACGAGTTAAGATATAGCTATTGCAGCCACATTTTTCTTGGATCATATAAAACAAACAATAATTAGTTGTGTTGTCTTCCTTTGACCGTCAGAGAATTCACTGCAGTGTAATTCGATACTATTGTAGCAGTGACAATGCGGTTAAAGAATTAAACGCGTGAAAATGAAAATAGTAACACAAATGTGAGAGAAAAATGACTCCAGTTTGTCTTATGCTTTCCAAAAAAAACTTCTGAGAAAGAAAAAAAAAAAAAAAAACTTCTGAGTCTGGTCTTTAAAGTAGTACTCTCTCTGGAGTAAGATAACCCTGAACTGACATTTTGATAGACAGTAAACACATGACAAGGAATCTAGCCCACCTGAATCCTATATTCATATAGCTCTAGCATTATTTTGATTTGTTTTAGGGTTCGTCTGATTATGTTTTTCTTATAAAAAATTTTAAAAATTAGAATGATGAATCATAATTTCATCAATGTCTCCTATATACATAATCATCATTCACCAATATTCTCCCTAATTGATTTGATTTTTTTTTGGGTCTTGTTATAGGGCACTATTCACGAGGACTCCTCAGGAATGGATTCTTCATCCCCAATATCAAACGACATGCTCACATGCTCTAGACCCTTGAACATGGAGCGAAGGCTAAGGCCCCAACAAGACCAAGCTCTCAAATGCCCAAGATGCGACTCAACCCACACCAAATTTTGTTACTACAACAACTACAGCCTCTCTCAGCCTCGCTACTTTTGCAAGACCTGCCGTAGGTACTGGACCAAAGGAGGAACTCTCCGCAACATCCCGGTCGGAGGAGGTTGTCGTAAGAACAAGAAAGTGTCGTCCAAAAAGCCAAACGACAACAACTCCCCTAGTGTCGTTGGCGGCCAGAGCCACATTGGTCATAGTGGTATTATCCCCGGCTCTTCTAATTCCTCTACCTCCCACAATACGACAGAACTCCAGTTGTCGTTTCCTGACCAGGTCCAATTCTCCCACCTCACTAACCTTCTAGGTCCGCACCACCCCGCTTTCTTTGATCAGAATGTCCCTAGGCCGGCCATTGATTTCATGGAGAGCAAATTGGAGGCCATTGTTGGTAACTCAAGAAATAATTATGACTTTATGGGAAGTAATAATAATCATAATAATGGTACTAGTGGTCATGATTTGGGCATGGTCGGTGTGGGACTAGGAAATTTTGGTGGTGGTGGTACTAGTACTAGTAGTACTCATCATCATGGATCATTTGAACCCAATTTTCATGGTATTTGTCCTCCATTTGGGATGTCCCTAGATGGGAATAATGGAAATGGGACTTTTATGGACACGTGTCAAAGGTTGATGTTACCATATGAAGCAAATGATCAGGATGGCCAAAATGGGATTTTGGATGTGAAGCCTAATGCAAAGCTCTTGTCCCTTGATTGGCAAGACCAAGGTTGTTCTGGTGATCATCATGCCGGGAAGGACTCTTTTGGGTACATCAACGGTCTAGGGTCGTGGTCCAATGTGATCAACAATTATGGACCGTCCACAACAAACCCGCTAGTTTAATTAATTAAGCTCTAATTGATCTTTTGTATTTTGTTTGTTTCGATATTGTTGGTGTGATTAGTGACTTGATCATATGTTTATCTGCTTTACTAGACTAGCTAATAGGTTATCCAACTACAAATATATATATATATATATATATATAATATAAACTAGTGAATGTCTTTGACAGAAAGGTTTTTTTTTTTTTTCTTCCTTTCTTAATTTACTTTTTTTTTTTTTGGGTTAGGGTCTTTCCATGTTGTGAAGGCAGTCTCCGTTTTTTTATTGTCTTTAACATATTTAAAGAGTGTGAATGAAGCTTTCACGAGAGTCAAAAAATGACTGCTTTCGCCTTTCATGCAAAATGTTGCTCTTGTGTATTTCTTTCTTTCCCTCTTTCTTTTTATATTCTTTATTTTAATCTGTCTTTTGATCATTTGGTGTCTTGTGTACAAGACATTCAAAGATGTAGGATTATGTTGTAATACCGAGAAAGATATGGAAGCAATCTTTTTTAGTCTTAAGGAAAATTTGTTATTTATTTATAGTACTTGCATGTAGCCTCAATATGATCTTTGTTTTTATTGATAAAAGGGGTTTTAACGTGGCTTTTATGTCGGACGGAGAACCTGAATGAGTTTTTTATTTTTTTTATTTTTTAATTAAGGACGTAAAAGGAGAGCAAAGCAGAGTTTTCATTGAAAAGCAAAAGTTCTCTTTGAGTTTTGTGTCGTTTCCCAAGTGGCTGCATTTCATTGCACTTTCTTGTGGACTCCCCCTTATGATTGTTAATGTGATTGGAAGAAGCAGAAGAGCTAAAAAGAAAAGAAAAGGATGCTAAAATCGGGTTGGGAAACAAACAAGTAGACCCCACAATCATTTATTATTTATTTTTATAGCTTAAGACCTATTTTTCAATCTTAATCGCAAGTGCCACATGTTTCATAATTCTAAATTTAATCAAATAAATAGCATAAAAGGGGATAAAACTTACTAAAATAGGTTCCCGACTCTAGGAATAAATGTAAAAATGTACATAAGTGACCAAAGTAAAATTGATGGTAAAGTTTGGATTTAGGTCAACTGTAAATTACAGATAAAATAAAAAATAAGGCTAAGTTTAAAAGGTAGTATTGATATTTTTTAACCGCTAATTCAAATATTCAATGCAAGTAGTTGAACCAGTATTTATCTTCTAGTTTCTTTCTCTCTCTCTCTTTTTTTTTTTTGACGATGAATATGATTAATAATGTTTCAATTGTATATATATAGAGCACCAAAAAGCAAATCAAACCAGGTATGAAGAAATAAATTAGGCAAAAAAAGGTCTGAAATGTATGTTCTTATTAGAAAGTCGTTTTTGGTCCCGCTGTCGTATGTTTGGATTATTATCTGTTTTTGTATTCATCTCGTTGTCATCAGGTTGTTTTCGTTTCTTCAGTTTATTTTTCTAAATAACTGTCGTCTCTCTCTGTTTTTTTCTTAGTAGGATAACTGTCGTCTCTCTTGATTTGGCTTTTCTCTCAAATGTCTTTCTTCCACATTATTGACGTTTTTGCAATTCTGGTTTTTTTTTTTTTTTTTAAGATATGCCCTTTTTATTACGGTTATTATTTATATTGTGGCTTTTAATCTTTTATTGTGTTTGTTATCTATTCTGTGTTTATTGTCGTTTAATGCTGATGTTGTTTTCTTAGATCACTTTACTCATACTTACGGTAGTTAAAAGTTATTGTATTTGTCGTGTTAATAAACTAGTCGTTTATTGAAGGTATTGTCGTTTATATCGTCCCTTTAGTACTGATCATTATTTGGTTGTTGTCGTTTTCTATAGTACGCATTTTATCTACGATCGTCTTGTCCTTTTCACATTAGTTTAAATAATATAGTTTTATCACCTCTTGTTGTTGTCGCTTTCGTAAAGTTGTCGTTTTTACGTGATTAACGTTTTTCCTGTTCATGTTGTTTTTATTTTGCAGTCTCCCCAGTTCCGGTCTGCATATTTTTCTTTTATTTTTTTATTTTTTACTTTTGTGATATTGTCGTTTTCAGCTATTGTTCTTTTTTTTTTCTCAGCTGATGTCGTGTTTTCCAATACATGCTTTATTTGAGGTAATTATCGTCATTTTTTTTATAGAAAAAATGGAAAATTTATCTGAATGAGTCTGAATTTTTACCCCTTACTCTTGATAAATATCCGTTTTTTAGTATAATTATTTAATTAAAAAAGTTATGAATCAAGAGTGTATAAAAATTATGATCCACACACTTTTAAAGGGTATTTATCAAAATTATCCATTTTTTATGCGTTCTCTAGGCGGTTCCGTTTTATAATTTATAGGCCCGTTTAGTTCACGGGTTTAAAATCATGATTTGATTTTGTTACAGTGTTTACACTCACAAAAAATTTAAATTGAAAAAATTCCCATCAATGAGTTCTCTCACAAAATTTAAATTCTGAATCAAAATACAAACCTATGAATCAAATGGACTCTTATTTTTGTTGTCTTCTTGTCCTTTTTACGAGTATTGTCGTTTTTGTGATGGTGCAATATTTCATGTTGTTGTCGTTTTTTTGTGCTAATTGTCTTTTTTTTTTCTTTCTAATTTTGCTTTGTTTTATTATTTCCTTCTGATAAAGTAGTCATGTCTTGCGTAATTACATTTTTGTCCCGATTAAAGATTCATTTTCATAATGTTGTTGTCTGTTTCTATTTGCTTTCTAGGTTTTTGCTCTTCATTTTTATCGGTGCGTTTGGAATTAATTCCAAAACGTTTTTATTTTCTGTATGAAAATGAAAATGAAAACGTTTTTAGTTTCATTTTTGAATTATTTTTAAAAATGCGTTTGGTAGTTTTATTTAGAGATTGATTTCAGTTTAAAAAAAAACTGAAACTGCGTTTGGTGGTTTAATTTTTAAAAACATGTAATAATATATTAAATAAATAATAATATTAAATATATTAAATAAACATTATATACATGAAAAAATGGGTTTCGGAGGAATAATTTTGAAAATCGGATGAGGAGGGGGTTGGTTAAGGGCAGCGAGGTCGAGGGAGATTGGAGAAGATGGGGGGTTGAGAGAGATCGGAGAAGAGTGGGAAACTGAAAACGATACTTAATCGTTTTCAGTTTTGTTAAGTTTTTAAGAACAAGTAAAAAAACGTTTTCAGTTTTTATTTTAGAAGAAATGCGTGCCAAACACATTTTTGAGTGCATTTTCATTTTTTAATTCTTATTAAATAAATATATTAAATAAACATATATAATACAAAAACGGTTTCAGAAAAGAGGGAAGAAAATGAAAAAAAAAAAAGTGAAATCCGTTTTCAGAAAACAGAAAACGAAAACGAGAAAATGAAAACACATTTTTTTTTTGTTTTCTGATTTCCACAAAAAGACAAAAACGTTTTTGGTTTTGTTTTTTAAAAAAATTTACATCAAACACGTTTTTAACACCCGTTTTCATTTTTTTACTTTGAAAACCGTGAAAAACGAAAATGAAAACACAAATAAACATGCCTATGTTTCTGTTGTCATTTTATTTTATTGTTCGTTTGTTTTGATCGTCATTTTTTCTAATGTTGTCGTTTCTTGATCAGTTGTCCATCCAGATTTGTCGTTTTGATCCTTTTTGAGGCTTCAATTATTCTCTCCTTACAGCGCACGGCACCCGGCCACCATGAGTCTCACATAACCGCTC
>NW_010362793.1:393922-435880 GCF_000414095.1 Morus notabilis
CTCTTCGTTCGTTCCACGTTTCTTTTGTTTATACTTTGGACAAGATAAAGAAAAGTTATAGTTGTGTAGTTAGCATATTTTCATATTTTTAGAAGTGTCTGGTGAAATCAAATATTATTTAGATTGTGTAATAAGAAATAAAAAAAATATTATGATAAAATTTTAAACTTCTTATACAAAATTTGAAACTCTTTCTTTTATGGAAAGAAAACAACTGATAAAATTTTAAACATTATGATTGCTGTTTATCATGCAAGAACCTCTGTTCATACAGTATTGTCATTTTAATATTTTTGTCGTTTCTTTGCTAGTGTCTTTTGACTCTTGTTTGTTTGTTAGTTTTGCACTTTTCTCGTTGCTTTTGTTTCACTGTTATTTTTATTATTATTATTATTTCACTGTTATTTTTATTATTATTATTATTTTTTCAGATCGTTGCTGTTTTCATTTTCTGTCTTTTTTAAAACTGACAATTTAAATAGCGACACGATAATATAATTTAAAATTCACATAAAATTAATAGATTTAAATTTATTTTAAATAAGTACGGGTTAAAATCAAGTTAAATTTGTAAAACACGATTAAATAATGTGTTGTTTTTAAGTTAACATACCCACCTACAATTAACCCGTCATTATTTATTTATTAAATGTGTCGTATTTTAATAACACGAATAGATAAACCAATTACAACCCGTTTATTACATATTTTACAAATATATATATATTTTAAAACAAAAGGTTGTTACTTCATCTCTACCGGAGATATTTATTCAGAACAATTTAATAAACTAATAAACTAATAGTATACAAAACAATTAAACAAAAGGCTGAACAGTTAGAACTTGGAAGCAGGTTTTCCTCTCATTTTTTTTCCCTCTTTCCCCCGCCGCTCGCCTATTCCTTCTCCTCTACAGTCTCCACCGCCGCTCCTTCTCTTCTCTCCACCGCCGCTCCTCCTCTTCACGGTGGCCCTCTCTTTCTCTTAGAAGTCACCCACCCTTGCGGCCATACCTTTATTTATTCGCCTCGTCTTCTTCTTCTTCATCAGAAGTCACCCACCGCCGCTCCTCTCTTCTCTCCACCGCCGCTGCTTCTCATTTCTTCGTCAGATCGGCCTTCGTGAAGGCGTGTACTTCTCATGTCTTTGTCAGATCAGTCTTCAAAGGCTTGCATTCGGCAGCCTTGTTTCAGGTATTTCCCTTGTCCATTTTTTTTTTCGTTTTGATGATTTGATCTATGTTTGTGGTTTTTACTTCTTTTCGTGTTGATGATTTGATCTGTGTTTATGGTTTGGATTTATGATTTTTTGTTTATGGTTTGATCAATGTTTGTTCTGTGTTTGGATCGATGGTTTAATCAGTGTTTAGGAATATGGATTGGATTTGAGAGAGATTTAGGAATATGGTTTGTGTTTTCAGTTTTTTTAGGACCGATGGTTTAGGAATATGACTTAGGACCGATGGTTTAGGAATATGATTTAAGACTCATTTGTAATTTTAATATGAAATTCCTGAGAAACAGGCAATCCTTGAAGCTAGTAACTAGCTATTCTTAATTATTAGAAACAAAAAATCAAACATATCAGATTTATTAGTAACTAGCTATTCTTGCAATCCTCACTGGTATAAAGGACTAGCTTCTGATCCAGTTTTAACCTGTGCTAGCTGCTTCTTTTGACCATCTAAAGGCACATTTGGCCACATTTGTCGATGATAATTGATTGATTTTTCTCCCCTTTTTCTAGCTCTTTACGCTTTGCCATTTTGAAAATAAGTTTTACAGTTCTGCTTAGTTCATAGGACTTCATAAAAAGAAGTCATTGTTTATGTATTTTTATTGATATATATTGCATGAAGATGTTTTAGCCTGAATTGCGTGTTATTTCAGTTTAGACACAATGTTAGAATCAAACTTCTTGAATGTGCAAGTGTAATTTTTTTTTTCATTTTTATTTTTATTTTTATTTTTATTTTAGTAGACAGTTTGGATTATTTCTGGGAAAGTATAGGAAGATAAATCAGCGAAGAAAGTTTTCACTCTTTAACGAATCCAAAAAAGGTTCATCGAATTTCTATCTTATCAGGTTATATAGCATAACCAGTGACACCTATATTTCTTTTTATTATTATTATTAGAGAAAATACGTTATATAGCATAACCAAGGACTCCTTTCATGTATAGTTGCGTTCATACTCGTCGTTTTACGTATCTACTGTCATTCAAAATTAAAATTTTCTGGCCATTTATTAAAAGATCACCCCTATACATTGGGGTCTCAACGAAGAAATTCGGCATTTTTGCCATTAAAAACGGTGGCGTTTCTCTTTACATTCTCATAATTTTTTTTAACTGAAAATTTCATTAATAAATAACAAATTACATAAATAGTCGCAAATGACAACAACTTACAAGGTAATTCAACCCCGGACATTGATTGAATCCACTAATAAAAACAGATGAAGCATAAAGACGAACACAAGTATCGAGACCTAATGAGAATATACCTGCTTGGCACAAATAAAAGCGAGGTCGACCAGCCCGTTTTCAAGCATTTTTATAGGTATAAAAGGTAATATCTTATTTCTATATGTTTATTTTTATTAAATTTTAATCTATCATGATATAATAAACATAATTTTTGATGTAGCAGAAGTGTAGGATAAAACTCGTAGTCCCTTGATTCATAGAGAATACTGGAAAAACGAGTGTGTGAGTATTTCGTTAATTCAAAAAAAAAAAAACAAGCATAGAGAGATAATAATCTCTGAAATTCTATTAATCAACCATTACAAAATAAAAGTAAAGTTAATCCTCTTTAACTAAAGACTTTTGAAATTGAAATTAAAAAAATCTTGCCCTATTTAAAATTGGAATTCAAATTAAAGCATCTTATCCCCGAAATTCAAATTAAAGAATCTTATCCTATTTTAAAAATTTGAAATTAAAATTGGAGATTGGTTGTTGTGATACAACTCCCAAAGCTTCTTTCTTCGTTGCATCATTCCCTCCGGCGATTCGTCCTCGAATCTAAAGTTGGCTTCCATTGATTTGAGCGAAGAATATTCTGCTTTACAAATTCTAAAGGACCCAATTTTGTTGCGAATAACTTGAAGAAATCGTTGAAATGATGCTTTTGGAAAAATCCTCTTTAATATTGGTCCTTCATCGACCGGAATAGGAAAAAAAAAAAAAAAAAAAAAAACATCATTCAGGAAATCATCTTCACCAAAGGAGTCTTCGTCAAAGATTGGTGGCGGCTCGAACGGATCATCTTCAATCACATCTTTAACAATGGTTGGTGGTGGAACCGCATGCCAAAGGGAGAAGTTCAACTTTTGCGGCAGTGGCAACCACAGGTGCGGCCTGGTGAGGAACACTTCTGCGAATTGGGGTTATCCCGAAACAAAAATTGGTACATAATCGATTAGGCTTGGATATCAAATGATATAGCAGAAGCGTAGATAAAACCTGTAGTCAATTGATTTACAAGTGGCTCGTTCATTTCACCGATTCGAGTTTTTAATTTTAGGTTTTTATTCTCAGAAAATGTCACATCTAATTTTTTCTGCTACAGTGAAAAGTTCTCAAAAAATGTCACATCTCAATTCGAATTGAAAACTCGAATCTGCAAAGTGAATGAGGCCAAAGAATATTAAAAACCCGAAAATACGAGTATTTGGTTGATTAAAAAAATACCAAAAAAAAAGCAAAAAGAGATAATAATCTCTGAAATTATATTAGGGCTCGTTTAGTTTGATGATTCGAGATTTTAATTTGAGTTGAAATGTAATTTTATGTGAGAGTTTTTTACTGTAATAAAAAAGTTAAAAGTGACTGTTTCTGAGAGCTTTTTACTGTAACAAAATTCAAATTTTAAACTCGAATCGGTGAAATGAACAGAACCTTAATCAATCAATTGAAAAATAAACGTGTAACTAATGCCCAGAGGATTCAAACTTGTCCAATCTAGAATTGAAATTCAAATTATAGGAAACTAAACCTATTCAAAAATCAAAATAAAACCTAATCTGAAAAAGAATCAAATCTAATTTTTGATTAATCCCAATTAAATTTTAGAAAATTATTGTTAACGCATCCAAAGTTTACCCCTTCTCTAAGTTATCCCCTTTTCTTTCCTTACCATTTTCTTTTTAGGCTATTAGCATTATTAGTCTCTAGATAATAGGCATTGTGTCACTTTAGTTCTTGAATTCCCAATTTTAATAAAGTAGTCCTTAATTTTTTATTTTTTATTGCAATTTTACTCTCTAACATTAAAATTGATGAGTGACTTTTAAAATTTCGTCCAACAATGAATATAACATTTTACATTCAGTGCAACTAACTCATAGAAAATTTTAATAACTAAACTATTCAATGCGATTATTTCTATGAAATTTTTATAATCCTTTCTTAATTTTAATGTTATGATCAAAACAACTAAAAAAAAAATCCGAAACTCATTTAGTAAAATTAAAAATTTAAAGATCAAGTTTATCAAAAAAAAAAAAAATTCAAAATGACAGAACGCATAATTAACGCTCTTCACAAAACGCAAAATTAACCCTCTTCCAAAAAAAAAAAAAAAAAAAAAAATCTCATAACAATTTCTCTCTCGCTCACCAAACATAAGCTTACCAGCTTAGTGGCGCCACTCTCCTCCTCTTTCTCGCTCGCGGAAGGAGATCAAAGTCATCTCTTTTTCTATTTCTTTCAGGTGCTTTAAAATTTGAGTAGCTTGTGTTGTTGATACATGATTTGTTTTGTTTCGTTGCATTTTATAATCTAATTTTTGGTGGGCAATTGTTCTTCTGCGGGGAAATAAATACCCAGTAGTATACAAAGTGAAACTCAAACTCATTAAGACGAAATTTCATCACCTGGGCATACCACCATTCGCGTTTTCCTTTCCCTTATTGATTGATTTTTTTTTTTGAATTCTCGGAAACATATTTTTCTGAATCATTTGTTGCTTCCATTTCGATTTGTTTGGAAAAGCTGTTATAAGATTTAGACATGATTTTTTTTTTTTGAGGTTTTGTTTCTAAATAGTTCTTCTCCTTTCCCTGTGATCGTTATTACACGGTACGGACTGAAGTTATTCGTGTGATGTTACCACACCCACCAACTGTTTGTGTAAACGCCTTACTTAAAAAAACTGTTTCAAACGCGTTTAAATGGTGAGAATTCTTTGAAAAACGAGTTTTTGGTTTCTTTTATAACTACCTTTTGAGAAAGCGCATTTTGAGATCAATTCTATTTCCTGCAAATGAAGTCCACCAGATAAAGTTGTGGATAAAAAGAGGAATTCTTTTCGTTTCATATTATGGCGTTGCAATTGCTCGGTTGAAATGCAAAAGTGTTGAGTACAATTTGAATTTTCGCAGAAAATGTTGATGTGAATAAAGATCGAATCTTTTTCGATAAATATGATGATGTTGCAACTGCTCGGTTGAAATGCAGGTCACGTAAAAGTTTGTAGCATTCTGTTCTTCATGAGATATTGCTCTCATAGATACACAACGCTATGAGGATTTTCGCGCTCGTTAGATCATTTCGTGGCGGTTCGACCCTGCTCTGGAAAGTAACAGGGCCTTTGCAGCATCGTTCCTTTCAACATGATTTCATTCCGAGGGATCCAAATGCCAAGCCAAAGAAGTACAAGTATCCGGCATTCTACAACCCATACGGTCCAAGACCGTCACCCTCAGAGAAAATCATTCAGCTTGCTGAACAGATTGTGGAATTAACCCCCGAAGAACGCTGCCAAATTGGTCCTGCTCTAGCACAGAAGCTAACCCTTCCTAAGCTGCAGCACATATCGACAGAAGGCCTGGACTTGGGTGCACAAGCAGGGCCGGCTGGTGGCGCCAAAGCTGAAGAGAAGAAAGCGGAGAAGACAGCGTTTGATGTGAAGTTGGAGAAGTTTGATGCAGCGGCGAAGATTAAAGTGATTAAGGAAGTCAGGGCTTTTACCAATCTGGGATTGAAGGAGGCTAAAGATCTGGTTGAGAAAGTACCTGTTTTGCTTAAACAAGGAGTTACTAAAGAAGAGGCAGCAGAGATCATTGAGAAAATAAAGGCTGCTGGAGGAGTTGCAACTATGGAGTAGAGTCTCAGTTTCTTTGACGTTTATTTTTCCAGCATTATGATTTTGGAAATTTCTTATATTCCAAATCTGAATTTTTGTAATGCGGGTGGATGCTCAGTGACCATTGGTAGAAGATTAAAAAGGAATAATTATTAGACTTGTATCTGATTTGAATCGGGTTTTCCATTCGAACATGTGTTTCTTTTCTTTTTTTTTTCTTTTTTTTCCCCCTCCTATTTGGTTTTTATATGAGAGATGGTAACCAACCCCAGATTTAGATGTTCGGTGGATAAATCTCACCATTGAAAATGATTCTCACAGCCACAAAACAAATGTTTTGAGGCACCCGAGTGTGGTGGCTTCGCGGTAAAAGATTGTTGTGGACTTAAGTTTGTGGTTAGAGGATCGAGTGTTGAGTGGTCCTAAGTTGACGCGCTTGGCACTCTTCATCTAGGGATAGGGGTCACATTAGGGCCTTCAACGAGTATTCGTGTCAAATGTTTACGATAGCTCCTAAGTTGACGCGCTTGGCACTCTTCATCTAGGGATAGGGGTCACATTAGGGCCTTCAACGAGTATTCGTGTCAAATGTTTACGATAGCTCCTAAGTTGACGCGCTTGGCACTCTTCATCTAGGGATAGGGGTCACATTAAGGCCTTCAACGAGTATTCGTGTCAAATGTTTACGATAGCTCCTAAGTTGACGCGCTTGGCACTCTTCATCTAGGGATAGGGGTCACATTAAGGCCTTCAACGAGTATTCGTGTCAAATGTTTACGATAGCTCTTTTGGTAACGTTCATGGGGTATGTTGACACCCAAGAAGGTATGCTATTGCTAATGCAATCTTTTGATAAGCAATTTAAATGCTCATCTGAAGAGGAAGCATAACATTTATGTCTTCGTGATATTTTCGTTCTTAATATTCTTTTAATATATTAACTTAAAAGGATCAAATTTTAAGAGAATGCCACAAAATTAAATAAGTGATTTAAGAGGGACATAATATCCAATTTTTCCTTTCAAACAAATATCCAATTTTTTTTTTCCTTTTTTTGGGATAAATATGATGGACCTTTTGTCTTCGGCCCAAAGCTTAGTCATGCTTAAAAATGCTTAAAAATGAAAGTCCGTCATGATAAACATGGAAATATGAACAGAAAAAAAGAAAAATACCGTTTAAAAGTGTATGGATTAGATTTCTACCCTTCACTTTTAATTAATAATATTTGTAGTCAAATAAATATACTAGTAAAAGAGTATTAATTAATAATAAAAGGTAAAAATTCAGACTTATTTACTCATAGGGTAAATTATGTGATTTTCTCAAATATATATGAACCTACTTTTATTACTAAGCCATGTTTAAGGCCATATAAGAAATTGAAATCTCTAGTCCCATTGCACCCCTACAAAGGGAAAAAAAAACGAAAAAAAGAAAAAGAAAAGGTTTATCTTTTTAGAAAAGTCATGATTCTTTTTAAGCAATAATGTGATGGAGTCAACAAAAAAAAAAAAGAGTGGATATTATATCATTGTTGTATCTAAAGCAACTAACTTTGAGAGAGAAAAAAAAAAAAAAGAAAAGAAAGAAAAGACAATCAACTGTTTGTTAGTTCTAATCCAGCAAGAGAAACTGTTTTGTTAGCTCTAAAATTCACTATTGAAGTCAAAGATGAAAGAGCCAACAAGAAATATACATTGATAGGATAAACATTTAAACAATATTTTGAATAGCCAATGAAAGAGGATTTACCTTTAAAATAATATCCAACTTCATATACATAGCTAAAAGATTATTGATATAATCTTGGATCCGTTACATTCTCTCATAATCATAAAATCATCTAAAAGTAAATAGGAATTTAATATACAAAATATATAATAATTCTATTGCAACTAAATATCAAATTACATAAATAGTCTTTATTTATTTATTTTGATGGGGCTCTAAAATCATAACACGACAATCCAAGCTTCGATGCCAGCCGTGGCATCAACATCTCAGCATATTCAGCGGGGACAAATGGAAAGATCACTGGATCTTTGGTTTATTTTCTGTTTTTTTTTTCTTTTCTTTTTTAAATACTAGTTTTTGTGACACGCTTTGCACATATTGCCGTGTGTGTCACATGAGCAATTTATTAGAAAAACTCATTTTGATTTTAAACACATATTAGTAGAAGAGATTTAAAAAATTATATATATGTACAATTGTTGATGAAACGCATTAAAAAAATATATTTTAAAAAATAAATATATCAAAATGTGTGTTTCAATTACAATGTTGTTTTTGTTGAATGATGTATTTTCATAAATAAAATCAAACATGCTAAAATAAATATTTTGATATGGACAAATTAAATAAAAAACTAATTAGAGTGTACATATGAAAAAGAAAAAGATGTTTACGTAAGTGCATATATAAGCGTCATTATTTCAGTATCTTTTTCGATTTTTAAAAAAATATAAACATATTTAAAAAAAGACATAAAATATTATAAGAATGGGAAAAATGTTTGCTTAAAGTGTTATTCAAGGAAAAATATTGCAGTGGAGTAATAAAGAAAAAAAAAAGTCAAACACATGTAATCTAAAATATATGGAGGATTGTAAGAAAATTACTTGAGTAAACATATATTTGTAAAAAATTTTGACTCAGAAATTAAAGAGAAGAAAAATAATTTAGCGAAATAGATTTGAAAATACATGTGAAAAAAAGATCGAAAAATTAGAAGAAATATAGATAAAGGCCAATCATGTAAATAAAAAATAATTGAGGAGTGAAGAATTAAAGTAAAGTAAAAAAAAAAAAAAGAGAACATTAAGTGCCCCTACGTGTCAGCCTTAAAAGCGCGGAAAAAAGAGTATTCTAATACAAATTATTGAGAGCACTTTTTAGTATTTTTAAAATTTAATCGATTAAATAGTTGATATTTTTTAATATAATAGATATTTTCTAATTGGCAAGATAAATAGTTGATATTTTTAGATATAATAGATGGTTCTTTTTTAATTAGTAATATAACAAAACAAACCTTGTATTTATGTGGAGCTGAGGAGGATAATTATGAAATTGTTTTTTTTAATGATTTTCAATTATGAAATTGTTTTATTAAATATAAAATGAACGATTTTTTTTTTTTTTTGCTGAATAAATATAAAAGGAGCATGTGATAAAATAAATGTGAAAGCAAAAGGGGCAAAGGACAAAAACATATAATTTATGCCAAAAATGGTAAGAGATCCCAATAGTACCGTTTATCTTTGGACTTTGGTAAATCATTTAGGAAGATAAAATGGTAAGATATCTCGTTAGTGGCCGTTTTTTTATTTTTTTCACAGTCATGTGGCACGATTAGTCTCATTGTGAAACGCCTTTTCCATTTTTATTTTATTGAAACTCCTTTTTTTCTTTTAAAGAGAATTTTCATTTCATCTATACTGATTAAAGTAGTATAACGTGAATGTGGAGTCCAAATCTGTTATTTCTGTTGTTTTTCTATTTTAGTGGCTGTTTCCTCCCTTATTATTTATTATGTCATTTAAATTTATAAATCTAACCATATAAATAGAAGTAAATTATTAAAAGTACTTAAGCAAATCACAAATTGTCAAAATTTAATTAAATAGACAGCCATTGAGACATGAATATGGGACAACGATCTTTATTCTTGTGAATAAAGGCATAACTCTCAATTGAAACCGCTTCCACTGGTACAATCTAATCACACTCAATAGGTAAAAGGGATAATGTATTAAATAATAGATTTATGAAATTACATTAGTAAATAACATATTTTAAAATTATTTGAAGTAGATAACGTATTTTAAAATTATTTGAAGTAAATAACAGTTTACTGCGTAAATGTTTCATTTACGACTATTAAAAAGATATTTTTCCGCATAAATTATCTTTTTATGACTGGTAAAAAGATATTTTCTTCATGTAAATAAAGATGTCTTACCACGTAAATTTATTTTTACCGGTCATAAATGAAATATTTACACGGTAAATTACTATTTACTTTAAATAGTTTTAAGATATGCTATTTACTTAATTTAGTTTAAAAAAAATCAGCTACTTATTACAATTTTCGTAAGTAAAATGTATGCTAGAGGCCCAAAAATAAGAAATACCTCGGCGCATTAAGAACAAACTCATATAAAAAGTCTTTTTTTTATCAAAATCCTGCAATTGATAGAAACTTTCGATTGATTGAGAGGCATAACAATGTTGTAGCACAAATGCCATAACATAAACTCCATATTAGAGAACAAAATAAAGACCCAAAAGGTAGATAACTACCTCTATTATTACAAGAGAAAGGCAGTAAAATAACTAAAACACACTAAATCTAAAAAATAAAAATATCATAATTTTTATTTGACAAACACATAATTTAAAACAAAAAGGTAAAAGCCAAGTAACAACAACGAAAACTCTGGTGACAAGTCGACCACCGTTAAGAATGGACAAGAAAACTGTAACACTGTTGGCGACACAAAAGAGATCCTAAAAAAAAAGAGTGAGCCTCTAATGTGAGAGAACCACAAGTCGCCGCCCTCCTCTGCTGACTAGGGAGGATGCCCCCTTCATTGATCCTCCATTCCACAAAGACCAAAGTCTCCAAAGAGAAAAGAACTCTTACGTCGGCACGCCGCCTGTATGCTATCTCAGAGAGAGATGCCGCCTCTAGGCAGCACCAAACTCCAGCCTTTAGAACTCCCTTGTTGAGACAAAGCATTTACACCAAAAAATAAAAAGAATAAACCCTAACAGAGGGAAAGAAAGTGAGTAGGTGAAACGCCTTTTTAAGTATTCTGAACTCTTATTATTATTATTTTTTATTGAACCTCATTTTATAAAATTAGACTCTATTAAATATTAACTTAAATTTTAACCGCTTAGATTATTATTATTATTTATTATCTAAATCTAAAGTCCCATAAATTTGGGGTGTGTTCATTAATAGCTTGCGAGAATATTTGCGCATCTCATTTTAATCTCGAATATTTATTTTTAAAAGTGTAGCTATCTTATAAATGTCAAGGCTATATTAATCTCGGATATACACTTTAACACTCTATAAACTTTATTTAAAGGCTAAGTCTAGCACAATAATAACACATTGTTTTAAAAGGAATATAATGGTTAGAAAGACAAAACAAATCTAAAAAATAAATATAAATAAAAATTAATTAATATTGGATGGAATGGAATCTGACTTTTTATTATAATAGGGCCGTTTACTTCGCTGATTCGAGTTTATAATTCGAATTGAGATGTGATTTTATGTGAGAGCTTTTTACTGTAGCAAAAAAGTTAGATGTGACTGTTTATGAGAGCTTTTTACTGTAACAAAACTCGAATCGGCGAAATGAACGGGGCCATAAACATAGATTTTAAAAGTTAACGTGAGAGAAATGCAGAATGTCACTCAAATGATTCTATCTTTACATTTATATCAGTTAATGTTATAAACGTAAGTGGCATAAATATAAAATTCTTACATTTCGGTGACACATCATAAAATTTTGTTAATTATAAATAAAATTGAGAATCAAAATAAATACAAGTAAATATTCTTTAGAATTCATAAAGAATGAAAATAAATTCTATAAATTACTTTTACCCTATGAATCGAAAAAAAATGTAGGTCCAGTTTCTCACCATAAGGTCTAATGAAAATCACATTTGTTTAAAAAAATATATAAAATATATATTTTTAATATAAATTTAACGGTTTAAAACTTGAATCTTATTAATAATTTATTAAGACTTTTTCTGGTAAATCTCTTTACCAATAGAGTCAGTTTTTAACTGTTAAATTTTATTAAAATCACGTTAAATTAAAAATTTATATAGAAAAAATAATTTTTAATACAAAATTAACAGTTAAAAAATAAAAAACTAATTGTAAGTTATTTTTTTCTACTTCTATTCAAAGAAACTTTCTTATTTATTTTTTTCAATGTCTATTACGGAATCCGAAAAAAAAAGCTTATAGAGAATTTACTTTTTTTTTTGGTAAGAAAATAGGATTTACTTTTTTTTTTTTGCTAATCGAAAATAGGATTTACTTGATTAGATAATGTTATTGACTCGGTAAAATCAAATGAATCGAAAGACATGATAGTGACTTTGGTACGCAACTTTTCAGAAGCCACAGGAAAGAACCTTTCATTTTTTTAGTACACACACTCATCACACTTCTCTCTCTCTCCTCACAATATGTGCCGTATCTGTTGCTTAAATAATTTTTCATTTTCTCAGAGCTGAAAAAAATAAATTTTTAGCTTATTCCCACTTTAAACACAAACTCTCTCTCTCCTCAGCATAATTTTCTGTACTTTCTAATTTCTGTTTCCTTCAAGCTTCTTTTACTCAAATCACTACCATTCAGGTAAATCTTTTATTTTTATTTTATTTTATTTTATTTTTTTTGTGTTTTTGGGCTCTTTATTTTTCATTCTGTGTTAAACACTAGTTTATTTTTGCTCTTATCTTGTTAAAGTTTGCATCTTTATTTAGTTTGTTTGTCCATTGGATCTTCCATGAATATAAAGCTCTCTCTGTTATTTTTTTAAAGTTATTTTTCTTTTGTTCTTCTTGTTGATCAGCTTTGAAGTGATTATTAGAAGTTATGGTGAAGTGGGAAAATTAGGTGAAGAAGTTTCCAGAACATTTTTGGGAATGGAGGAGAATCCCCAAGCCCCAGAAACCCTAGAGGCCGAAAACCCAGGTGAGAAAACTCCAAAAGAAGCTTCTGGGTCTTCTTGTATAACTGAAAGTTTCTCTGGGTTAGCTCCTATTTTTGACATTCCCATTGAAGCAAATGTTGATACTAAGAATGTGGAATTGGAATCCCAAATAGTAGAAGTTGAAAAAAGAATTGATGGTGGTGGAAAGGAGATGGGATTTTTGGTCAATAATGATTGTGTTGATAGGGCAAAAGAGGCAAAAAGGGATTTAACTAAGTCGCCATTATGTGAAGAGGAAAATGAGGCTAAATTCGGTTTGGTACAGTCACAATCAGAAGGGAAATTAGTTGACTTGGGAAGAAATGGAGATGAGGATTTTGGAGGTATAGAGATGGTTCAAGATGAGGGTACAAGTGAAGATAAAAAGTTGGAATCAAATGTGATTGATTCATCTAGGAAGATAGGTGTTTCGACTGAGGGTATATCGCTGTTTGTCGAAATTAGTGGCTTTCCTAGTAGACACACACAGAAGGATGTTGATGTAGGAAATTCTTCTCCTTTGATGAATACTAAGGAGAAGTTAAAAGAAGATGCTGGTGAAGAGCAAGGAGAGAGTATTGATAATCGAGAATGTGATTTTTTGGTGGGTGATATTGTATGGGTTCAAACCAAAAATCAAACATGGTGGCCGGGAAAGATTCACGATCCTAAAGAGGCGCCAAAATATGCTACAAGGAGTGGCAAGGGGGACGATCTACTAGTCGGGTATTATGGAATCAGCCACTTTGCCTGGTGCCGTTCATCTCAATTGAATCCTTTTCATGAGAACTTCGAGCGGAAGTCAGGGGAAAATGGGGCTAGAATCTTTCTTGGAGCTGTGGAGAAAGCTGTTGACGAGTTTGGTAGGCGTGTGAAGCGGGAGATGACTTGTTCATGTGCTTCGGTGCATGATCAACTGTCTGCTGATGAGGCATTAGTTGTTGAAGAAGTTCTAAAGCCCGAGCTCAAATCTGGCAGACTTGGAGAATTTTCAGTCACTTGTTTCGAACCTGTAATGTTTCTTGAACATCTCAAATATCTTGCGGAGGTTGTTTCCATGCCTCACATGCTTGATTTTACTGTCACACATAATCGCCTATCAGCGTTCTATTGCTCTGTTGGCCATAGGCAACTGCCAATGCGTATACTTGCAGAAAAGAAAGAAACTGAAGAGGATAAAATTTTTGG
The DNA here is from genome assembly GCF_000414095.1 of Morus notabilis. Classification (NCBI taxonomy): domain Eukaryota; kingdom Viridiplantae; phylum Streptophyta; class Magnoliopsida; order Rosales; family Moraceae; genus Morus; species Morus notabilis. The sequence continues at coordinate 407,947 of NW_010362793.1, forward strand.
GCTAGAGAGTAACGTTGCTAAAGAAGGTTTTGTGTCCAGTGAATCTAGGAAGAGAAAGAGGAAGAGAGATTCTGAAGCTAAAGTTGAAGATATTGCTCGCAAGAAAGAGGGGGTGATTGACACAGAATTAGAGAATGAGGGTGTGATTGACACAGGATTAGAGAAAGAGGGTGTGATCGACACAGGATTCAATTCAAGAGAGCGGAAGAAGAGCAGGTACTTGTCTTATCCATACACAAACTGGGAGCAGAAAGGCGCAGCTGGAATGGATGGCCCCAAGGTTCAAAAAGTTACTCCGGAAGCAAGCACGGCCGTTAGCAAAAGTAACATAAGCAATGGAGAGAAGTTTTGGAGGAAATGGTATAGGAGATTTACTGGTGCGAGTCACATACCTACGGGTTCAGAGTTAACAACTGCAGCTTCAGCTGAGCTGCTTTGTGAACTTCGTTCTGCTGCCGTCGACTGTCTACATCCGAATGGAAATAACAACTTTGATCCGATTTGCTGGTTTCTGTCCAGATTCAGGATTTCAGTGTTTAATGAGGAGTCTGTTGGGAATGAGGCTAATGGTGCTGAATCTTGCTGGTCAGGAGACAATGCGCTGGAGAACTTGCAAGTGATCCTCCCCGATAAACCCAAGCGAAAGAGATCAAAGAAAAAGGAAAATTCATCGCAGGTTGAGCATACCATCCACTCGTCGAATGCGATCGGAAGTACAGAATCTGGTGTACAGGACGTGGATGAGAGTCGCGATCCATCTTTGGGACAAGATTCTTCAATGATAAAGAAAAATGGTGAACCAAATTCAGTGAGATTAAAGACTAAAGCCCTTTCTGGGCTGTCAGATGTGAGTAAAAGCATTGCCACTAATGGCTTATCAGTAAGAGGTGCGTCAGAGATAGGCCCTGCCTTAAAGAACAACAAAGCTAAGCAAAGGAAGAAAAGGAAAGGTGAAGTAGTGAATGGAGATTGTCTTCAGGCCAAACTAACAACCGGTATACCAGACTTGAATGGAAGCAGTGCTGCCCCGAGCTTATTGGCTGATGACCCGCAGGTCATGAGTCACGTTACTTTGGAGGTCAAAACCGAGCCGCTGAAGAAAGTGGAGAAAGAAGCTGCTTTAGAGGATTCGAATGCGAATACCACTGCTGGCTTATTAGACATTCATGGAAATAATGCTAAACCTGGCACACTAGTGGTAGATCTACGGGTTCCTGGAGAGGCTTCAGCATGTTTGAATAATGATTACACTGCGGATCTACAAGATATTGCCAAGGACCGACCTACATGCGGTCTGCCCTCAGAAGGTAAACCGGTGACAATTGGCCAACTCTTGGGAGAAGGTAAACCGGGTCGAAAAAAGAGAAAGAGAAAGGAGAAAGAAGCACCGAAAAATATACCGGATTTGAATGGAGCCAGCACTGAATCCAACTCATTAGGGAAGGAAAGTCAGGAGACTACTAATGGCCTTGCTCCGCCAGCTAAACCCATGCGAAAAAGGCGGAGGCGAAAAGAACAAGTTGCTTTGAATTATCCAAGAAATATATCGATTTCTTGGAGAGCAGATATGAATCTAAGTTATAACCGAATGGAAACCAACAGAGACACTATAGGGACTGCTCTTCTCTTGACCTTTGCCCCGGGAGTTCCAATGCCTTCAGGAGAAGATTTGGTCTCAACATTTTCAAAGTTTGGAACGCTGAAAGAATCCGAGACTCGGTTTTTGAAAGATCCGGGCAGCGCCCAAATTGTGTTTACAAAAAGTGCTGATGCTACAGAAGCATTAAAGAGTATAGAGAAAAACAACCCTTTTGGTGCAGCCCTTGTCAACTACAGGCTCCATCATCTCCCAAGTGTGTCCAGGACATTAGAAACCAACCGAAATTCGGGTGCAACTCTGGCCTCTTCAACTCAGGTGCCTGCCGCGCCTCCCCTCGATTTCATAAGGCAGAACCTTCAGATGATGACGTCGATGCTCGAGACGTCAGGCGACAATCTCTCACCGGAGATGAGAGCCAAGTTGGAGGCTGAGGTTAAAGGGCTTCTCAGTAAGGTGAGCTCCATGGCTGGTTCTTGCTCTTGAGTCTTAACTTGAACTTGAAGTGGGGTGAAATGCTTTTTCCAAGGCTGGTTTCTAATTGGACTGTTGTTTTATTTTATTTTATTGTTTTAAATGTAGTTTTTATTAGCTGCTGCCTTTTTGATTAACTCTCTCATCTCAATATGTTGTTATAATTGGAATGGTTTTAGCTTGTTCCATCCAATGAGAGAGAGTTCATAAGCAATGGCTCATAAACTAGGAATCTCCATGTATCACTACCAGTTCAGTTTCCCTTTATTTATTTGCTTGTCTCTCGTTTTCTCATAGTTTATTGCGTCCCTCTTCACTGTTTGTTTTTCACTTGAAGTTGAAGAGTGATCATGTGGTTTCACCAATTGGGTCCATCAAATTAACAGTGGGCTTTTGGGTCCAACAGGTTGGGCTCGCCATTTGAAAGTAATAGAATCCCTTCATTATTTGCGTGTAATGAGGTTATAATCCCATAAGATTAATACCATTTTTGACCGGGCATTTCTCGCTGGTTTATTATTATTATTTTGAGAGGAAATTAATGATTTATAAGAAAAAGGGATAAATCAAAAGGAAAAAAAAGAAAAGGTTATGGACATTTTTTTTTTTGGAAGAAGATTAAAAAAACTGTCATTTGTGCAAATACCATGATAATAGCCATTTCTCTACTTAAACACTTCGACCTTTCCGTCTGAAGTTGGACAAAAAAAAAGGTTTAGGGACTTTTTTTTTTTGGAAGAAGATTAAAAAAACTGTCATTTGTGCAAATACCATGATAATAGCCATTTCTCTACTTAAACACTTCGACCTTTCCGTCTGAAGTTGGACCTAGTTGTATGAATACATCACACTATACGTATTGTTACAAGATTAAACATTGCATGCATTTTCATAACTCTACCTCCCAAGTCCTCTAACAAGGTGAAAGTTGCATGTAATGGAACTGATGTTTTCCATCTGAATAGTAGTTTTGCTGTTGAACGAAAATCAGAAGCGTATAAACTATTTGATGATTGGACATAGACCCACAAATCCTTTTTTGAGGACCTCTCAATCTCTTGAAAGATTTGGTATAATTTCAACTACTTGTCAACGCTAACTTTGCTTAACGTGCCGGTTCATATCGGCATACGCAGTCGTATATGTTTCCCTTGATCAGTTTTTCTGCCAGCCTTTGATTCTTCACCATTGCAAGCTGCAAAATAATCCACGATGTTAACACAAAGAGTTCATAAATTTGGCAAAATGAAAATGGCTTGTTGGGAAACTAACTTTTAAGTTTTTCATTCAATAAAGTCCCAAAAACCATGTGAAAAGCTGAGGGAAAAGGAGAGGGGAAATCGGTTTTACAAACCGAAAGATGGTAGTAGAAAGAATTCTAACCTTCAAAGCATTGCATTTAAACCGAGCGTTGAAGTTGGTATGCAAAGCTCTGCCCATTCCTTCCAAGATAATCTGCAATGCACAATTTTATGTCATCAGAGTATAATTTATGTACTTTTCCATTTTTAATTTGCCGCCATTTTTTCTCAACATAAGAGGACCAACAGAGAAATATGAAAACATTTAAAGGGTTTGTCTATTAGCAAGTCAGTAGTCATACCAAATCAGCATCTTTTGCAGCGGCAGCTAACTCAGAGCTGACCTGCCTCAAGTCTATGCAAGGACTTCCACACCCATTCTCAACAACCATCAAAGGAACTAGAGAAGAACTTTCTTTAGAACCATCTTGGCCACTGACCATTGCATCGACAAGTAAGCCTCCTGCTTCTGCAGCTCGGCGGAGAACGTCGCAATGCTGTGGAACAAGAAAAATATCAGTTGCCCATGTTTTGCCTAATTATATGACAGCACGTTTATCGTGTTCAAATTATCATGGAAATTTAGTTTTGCACTCATGTACGCAAGTATTTTCGATATCATGGTGTCAATTTAATTAAATTAACCAATAAATAGAAAAGGAAAAATCTTCTCTACAAATCATTCATGGTGGAATAAGAGAAAAATCAAAAAGCAAAAACTGTGACTTGAGTGCAAAGGCACTTGGATTTTGTTTTAAAGCACATATAAATGCCTAGAAATGTAAATGAAGAAATGAATGCACTAAAACCCACCTTGGCAGCTTCAGCTACAATATCAGGAAGCTCCATAGCAGTGACATCATTTAGAGCAGGGAGTGAATTTGCAACCAAAACAACCTACAAAATAATGTCTTAAAATTTCTCATTATGTAATTTAAATAAAGGTAAAGAGTCGAGATAAAACTGCAGCAAGACACACTTATCTCGCCATTGTTAATCATAATAGTACATGCACAACAATTAAGGAACTTAATCTCATGGGAAGTAGGGGAATTGAAGATAGAAATTATTACGCACTAGTCATGATATTTAAAGGAAACCTACCTCAGTTCCACGGCGAAGGAGTTCACGCGCTAGCGGAAGCATCCCTAGAACAACATCGGCACCTGAATTATCCACAAAGAGTAGAGCTCTCTTATGCGGCCGAGGTTTCTGGTCACCAGATCCCAACATTCTTTCTTTAAAGACATCAAAGTCATCCACCTAATCACATGGAAAAAAAGGGTCATGACAACTAGCAGCAAAACGTAGGAAAATAGGTAGAAATAATGAGTCATTGCTCCACTTACCCTCCATGGTCTTTGCATCTTATCACGACTCATTCGATAAATTTCGATAATGGTCCCCTTATTATAGAGATCCACACAGGCACGGGATCCCCAGTCGAAAATGTTGGCTGCAAGAACACCTTCAATGAGGGTAAGCAGTCTAGCTTCCTGAAAATCAAAGAGGGTTTCGAACTTTTAGAAGTACGAATATTCGACCAAACTTTCACCTACAGAAACTGCTTTCAAGCAACATGAGTGGGCTAGACTTTATATAAAAGTATTTCAGAGTTCAACATGGTTGAACAATAAGAAGGGCAAAAGTTTAAGATTAACTTGATATGTACCTCACTCATACTATCAAGCTCCATCAACAGGTCAGGTAAAACAGCAAGTGATGCCTCATTTTCCCTGTCACATCCAAGGCACAATTATGAGAGAAGGAACTAAAAAAACACCACTTTTTGAACAGAGAAAAATGCTTGCTTAGAATATTCACAATCATCTACAAGTGAAATAAACTTGTGTGCAAACATAAAAACTGAGTCATATAAGTGGCCCTGAAGTTTGTCACTAAAGATCAAAGGCCAAAAGGAAAGGAAGGGAAAGGGGGAAAAAAAAAAGGTAAACATATTCTTCACCTCTGTTTTATACTTCTATAGGCGTCAACAAACTGGAACTCCCTTAAACATTCTTCCCTCAATTCCAGCAAATTGGCCAACCCCAGCTTTCCATATGCAGTAGGCTCCTCCATCAACCTATAACCAGTTGTTAAATGGAACAAGTTGACATATGAACATTTTCTTGTACTTTTCATATTGCTTCAACAACAATTATGCAACAATCATGAGGAATGGTTTCCAAGACAGTAAAGTTACCGTGCCAAGTGAGCAGAAAATGCTCGTGCAAAAGCGTCACCCCTTCTTTTAGCATCTTCAGTTCCACCTTCACTTGCCACTGCCTACCATGTTTACAATAGAAAGAAAATTATGAAGGCAATGAATGTTCAACAAAGGCGAATGTGCAAGGTCCGGATTAATAAACCTTTTGCGCCGTTGGGGCTCTAGAAAGGTGAAAATAAGTACATTAGCATAAGAGAGCATGGCATTTTCTCTACAGTTTCTAAGAGAAATTTGGTTAATCTAATAAAAAATTGTGTCGACATGTTGGATAGAGATAGGAGACCTTTTTTGGAGTGTTTTCAGAAGAATATTATGCTTACCTTGTCAACGAGGTCTGGTAGATGCTCAGACAGCACAGTAAACCAATACCTACAGCACAATAAACAGTCAAAGTAAGCCAATATGATGAAGAATAACTTATTTAGGAAATCTTAATTGGAGATATGGTTAAAACTGTAATTTAATATGGTTTTCAAAGATAAGTAGATATTATAGTGGGTACTCACTCCAATTCCCCGTGATCTGTGAGATCAATGGTGTTAGGCTCATACCTGTAGCCATGCAAGTGATATATAAGCCAGAAAGATAACTAATCGAAAAGCTATATCATATCAAACATCATAATAGAAACATGATAGGCTAACTAACGATGCCATCTCCACACAATTTTTTGGTGATTAATCTTAGAGAATCAATTCCATTTTGTAATTTAACTCACATTTTTGGGTCTGCCAAGAGGGGAAACACCTCCAGTGTTGGCACTAGATGGAGAACCCCGACGTTTAAAGCGCTGGCATCAGAACGAAGTGTACCTCCCTTGGATGAAGGAACTTCAAAGCCTCCAAGCCCAGTAGTTCCAGGTGGGGCCATTGGCACTGGAGCAATAATCTCAGTTCCCTTCAGCACAAACTTCTCCATCCACGAGATCTGCACGCGAGGACTCCAAATAATACAAAAAAGAACACGAGACAATTTAAAATGAGCCATATTAAAATGAATATTTTACATGATCTTCAATTATAGCATAGTCAAACTGAGCTATAAACTATTAAGTTCAACAGCAAGACGTGTGCCTATGGCCCCATGCTATCAAGGTAATTTACCAAATCAAACACAATACCTGATGTGAAAAAGGAATGGCTTTTCTTTCTTTTTGGAATCAAAACCGACCCAAATAAGAACAGAAAGTTCTTTTTTTGGGTGGAATGTACACAGAAGAGCCGTGTTCTTGAAGAACGTAGTAAAAAGCTAGTGTGTCAAAAGAAATAAACTAGATTTTCAGTACCTGAGAAAGTAATTTCAAATAGCAGCCCCAACGGGGTGCATGAAATCAATGGCTAGTTCTAGCACGGACTGATGTGCTTGAACACGTACATAGAAACCATTATCATCCACAAAGGTGACTAGATTTGATTGCTAAAACTTCAGTTACCCAGTATGGCAAGCTTAACAATTGCCTTATCCAAGCTGGAGCAGTTTCTTGGCAACTTCATCAACATATATTCTGAACCCTTCGCTTTTAATTAAAGCAAAGTTGAGTGCAGAAAACTAACTCTAATAGAATATATACCCATCTAGTTGCTTCAAGAATCTAATCCCGCTTGCTTTCTGATATGTTATGCTTTGGATAAACAACAACAACAACAACAACAACAACAACAACAACAACAACAATAATAAAATGTTATTCCAAGAATCCCTGCAATATACTTAATTCTCCACCTTTCTATTTCATAAAATAACTTGTGGGGCCCTCCTATGGAAAATGGGATAACAACCAACTTTGAACCCAACAATTTAGCATTACTTTGGATACATGGTCAGGAAAAAAATTAAAAAGATAAGTAAATGATTAGCAGCCCCATGTTAGGTTTTGCCAACTTTGCTTACCTTCTCATTCAGATCCCCTAGTGGTGGACCATGTATCTTTCCTCCGGTATACGGTGCACCCATTGGGAACCTTTCAACTAACTGATGAACCATCACATCATCAAGGCCATGCTTTTCATGGCTCATGAATGCACCTAAAGCTCCCAGAAACCCTTCATGCCGCAAGAACATCGCTTGTGCCTCTCCCTTTGACCTACCAAATAAAATAACATTTTAAAATCTGACAAAAATATGCCCGAGTTTATAAAGAAATGAAATTTTCGGATAACATTTGTCCGTAAAATAGAAAAGAGAATAAGCGAGGAAGAAGTATAATTTCTTTGAGTCAGTCTGAAATATAAACTACTTACCAAAACTTAACTGCAAAGGAGATAGTGTCCATGGTATAAGCATGACCCCTTATGAAAAATCCTCCAAAAAATATTCGTTTAAGACCAAACCGCAGTGCATTTAAATAAGATATCTGTAGCAGAAAAAGTCTAATCAGACTAATATAAGCCATGGCATCGGTAAATTGGTTATTGGATCATAATATTCCACACAACAACAGAGAAAACATATAATGAACTTCACAAACGAAAAGGAATGATATATGACACAAACAAAACTCTCCTAGAAAAAGACGTAACATAAAATGCAGCAAATATCTACAAGCATGTAAGTAGAAGAGGTGGATAAAAGGTTATCTTTAATAGACACGAGTTCATCTCTCTCTCTCTCTCTCTCTTTTTTTCCCTTGAGACACTACATTGAAGGCCTTACTGAATATTTTCTTAACATATCATAAATTTTTGTAATTGAAAACTTACCTGTCCAATATTATACGAAATCATTCGTAAGAGAGATAAGGAAATATCTTCAGGCCTGTAGTCTCCAAGCTCCTTATTTTCAGAAATAGCCTTTCCAAAACTAGAAGCAATGGTTGATGCAGAGAGACCAATCTGTGATATGACGTAAGATTAAGTGATGCTTACTCATGCAAATAAAAACGAGAATAAAATGATCCACACTTCGAGCCCGTTTGGTTTATGGATTAGAATTATGAGATTAGAACCATTTTTTATTTACGTGTATTTTTTGTGAGAGAAAATACCGGGCTCTTCAAGCTCCCCTCCCCCCCCGCAAATTCTTAGCCTACTGCCCCAGTCTCATAGTGCACAAATGCTACTAGCGAGAAGGTCAAGAGGACATACCTTTGAGTAATCCATTCCCCCATAAATGTCCCCAACAAGCATGTCTATAGTCCTGTTATCTCCTCGTTGACTCAGCTCTAACAACTCATCGAAACTGGAAGGGGATCAAATTAGCAGAAGTTGCTGAAGATGATCAATAGAGGTAGCAAAACAAGAATTATTAGAACGGTCTTAATTCAAACATTGAGATAACCTCTTGCACTTAGTTAGTAGCCTTCCCAAGCCCCAGTAAGTACCACCACCGACATTTGTCCCACTAACCCGCTGAAATTTACCATCTCCGTCAACCTATACCAAAGTCGAGTTAATAATACATCTTAGGCATTACTTATATTGAAGTTCTTGAGAATCAAAAGAAACAAGGAGAGGGGAAAGGCCAAGTGTACCTTGATCATACTAACACCAGATCCAATGTTCACAAGAAGATAGGGAAACAATTCATTATGATCAATCTGCACAAATTCTTTCTGACCTTCCCTATGCGTGAAAGCTTCATGACGAATTGCCTACTAAAAGAATTATGGGAGTATCCAATCAACGTTCTTATTATTGGAGGTAAAATAATAAAAATGCACCCAAAAATAATAAAACAGATGTAACAAATGGTATTTTTTCTCGTGGCAAACCACATGAACTAAAGATCAACCCAATGTAATAAGAGATGCAATATTGAGCGAACGTCCACCTTTAACAAAAAGTTGGCTCCTGCAACAAGACAATCCATTTCATCTTCTTTGTCAAGAGTAACACCCAGCCTTTGTCTGAAAAAGTCTGCAAACTTGTATGCCCCACCACCTGTGGCCTTCTCACAAGCATCAACTAGTTATTACTACATGAACCGATAACACAAAACCAGATAACTTAAGCTTTTTGACTTAAAATCATCATCCATGAAGCAACCACTATATGTATTTATTGAATTCGACACTGATGAGACATCAAAACTCCAACCTCATAATAATAGGCGAGTCAATAGAAAAATGCTAAATTGATCGCCTAAAAGATGAACTAGGAACTTGAAAAGGCCCTTGTAGCACATAAGCATGGTGCTTATGAGTGATTCACAAACACATAGCCATTGAATAGATTGATATTACTATGGACAATTATTCAGGTTTTCAAGATATAATCTATTATGGGTAAACAAGAGTTGACCTTGATGAGTTCAGACTAGATTTTTTGCCCCTTGCCTATTTGTCCATTTTAGGAGCATTTTGGATTCTGATCAACAATAATTATTTTTTGCATAGAATTTCAAAAGAACTGACCTGAACTTGCATTTCTAATCAACTACTAACTGAAAAGAAAGAACAGTCGTAAGCATGAAATACCTTGATTGTGGCATTTTCATTGGTCGGAGCATCAGTAAGCCAAGAATGTGAATCAATTCCTATCCATGAGAAGTAAAGCATGATATTAGAGTCTATAACAGACTAAATTAAATAAAAGACGATGAAAGGGGGCTGTTATGATAATACCACCATGGTGAAGCCGCTTGGAATATATAAAGTCTAAACACTCATTAATCTTGTGTGTCTCAAACTTCACAAAATGAAGTCTTCCCCCAAGAATGGGGTAGCTTCTCCGGTTACCATTGGAAATCCCCAACCTCTCCTTCACATTCTTTTTCCTCTTATCATCAGTAGAATGATCCTCATGCCTTGAAAAGTATACCAACTTGATGAGAGATCCTACCAACATTTTCACATTAGTTTTTCGATATTTCACGAAAACACTTAAAGTGTCCCAGCAAGAACTAAACATCAACACCATTTAACCAAAGAAAAATTCAAATCTAACACAAGTTTAAAATATATATATATATATATATATATTTTTTTTTTTTCCGGGCAATGATCAATCATGGCTAAATCAGAATTATGCTTTAAAGAACACACACATACCATTTTTATACACCTCTATTCATGTCAAATTACATAATAATCACAAAAGTTAAGTACGCCCATATGAGGAAATCATACGAATGAAAATCTAACGGTTCTGAATTTTCCGAAAAGCAAAAGATGTGAACATGAATTTTAACTGACACACCTCCAATGTCCAAAGCCAGATGAGAAGATATGTCATCAGACTGATTAGGGAGAAGAATAGTGGGATCTCTCTCCTCAGAATTTCCTTGAATGGCAGCTTTGCTAAGATCAAGCTGTGGCCGAGAGCTCGACCGGTGAATGGAACTGCCAGCAGGAGGAGCCATGTTGTTGTCTCTCTCCCTCTCCCTCTCCTTGTCTTCAGGCTTGTTTTTATCCAAACTGACCTCTTCTCTCCTCTCCTCTTTTATATCGTTAGTTTCAAGAATTGGGCTTTCTCTTGGACCAGCCATCAATCTCTCTCTCTCTCTCTTTCTCTCTCTAAATCCCACAAATTCCTCACTGCTCAGCTAGCTACCAACCCCAACCACAACAAAAGCAACAATTGGTAGGCCTTGTGTGGTAAAACACTTGTCCTATAGCCAATCAATATACCATTTGTTTTAAATGAGAATAAAGTTATGTAAATAATTGAACAAACAAAGTGGATATGCTAATGAAGGGAAAAGAACAATATTATATGTGTAAAATAAAGAAAGGACTATTTAACATTGACTTCCAAGCTACTTAAACAAATACCCAGATGGTGAAATTCATTTTTTCTCAATTTCAATTTGGAAAAGGAAGAAAATGGATAATTGAGTTAAAAAGTTACCAACTTTCTTACGTTTCTGGTCTACCACAATAGATGGCATTAAATGGTCATAGTAAAGAAAATGTTATATTTGAGAGGGGAAAAAAAAAACTGTTCTTTACGCATAAAGGGAAAAAAAAGGAAAAGAAAACAGATTGATCATGAACAAAAATATAAGAAAAGCATAAATTAAAATATCTGTTCAGAAGGAGAAACTGGTGTGGATGAGTGAAAAGGATGGGTTAAACTGATGATACAGAAGGAACTAGCAGAAAAAACATATCAATAACAATCTTTTTCTTTTTATGGAAATATCAATAACAATCTTATGAATATTAGGAAAAGTAAAGTAAGGAAAAAAAAAAAAAAACAGACCTTAGATCGTGCGGTTTAGAAGGAGTTCGAGGATTTTGAGGGAGGACTCCACAAAATTATGGGAGTCTTCTTTTTCTGTTGTGGATTTGGATCACTGCTGTATGGAGGTTCTTGTCTAAATCATATATTGGATCTTTTCTTAAGAGTAAATTAGACTTTTGTACTCATTTTTAATTTTTTTATACTACGCTAAATTTTTAATTTTAATAAATTGCACAAAATTTAAAAAGGTAACAATTGAAGTCCAAACAATATCAAATTAACAATTTGAAATATGAGATTTATACGTGAGTTTACTTAGAGATTGGTCGGTAGATATACTTAAAATTTAAATTATAATTCTGTTCGGTAATTTTTTCTTATAAAAAATTTGAATTAAAAATTTGTTTATTAATAGTTTTCTCATAAAAAATTAAAATTAAAATTTAAATCACATTTTAAATACACTTTGTCAATAGACCGTTAAAAAATGATAAATTTATTTTTAGGCCTCGTTTATTTTACCGATTTGAGTTTTCAGTTTTAAGTTTATACAGTAAAAAGCTCTCAGAAAATGTTACATTAACTTTTTCTACTATAGTGAAAAGTCCTCAAAAAATGTTACATTTCAACTCAAATTAAAAACTCGAATCTATAAAGTGAACGATGCCTTAATGTGTGAATCTCATGTCTCAACTCTCAATTTATTAAACTCTAATTACTACTGAATACTGATTTTTGAAGTTTGGTGTGTAATTTGTTAAATTATAAGCTTTAGGTGTATTATGTAAGAAATGAAAAATTTATGCAAAAGTACAATTTACTAAAAGAAAATCAAAAAATCATTATTGATCCTTCTCTAGGCCATTTCGAACTCGCATCACAAGCGCGTGACATCCGCTTGTCGCCGCCTCCACCTCTGGCACTGCTTACTAGGCAATGTTCCTCAGTTCAGATAAACTAAAAAAAAAAAAAAAAAACCAACGAACGACGACAACAACTCCAGTTTCTCAGTCAGAGCGCCTTTTTGATTGCGAAGTCTTTTTTTTTTTTTTTTTTTTTTTTTTTTTCCTCTCTATTTATAAGCAAATAAAAACTTTACAATTGTTGTTGGTTGAAATGTCAATGTATTTGTTGTGTTATTCCTCGCTAAATTCTAAGGACTTGACCTGCGTTAACATGGAAGTCAATCCATTACTTTTTGGAGCCATATCCATATATATATATTTATTTAATTTTATTTTGAGATAATAATAAAAAGGGACTCCCTCGTGCAGAGCTTTTCTAACAATACAATTATTTTTGACTGTTTTATTTAATTAAAATTATATTAAATTAAAAAAATATATAAAATAGATAATTTTTAATATAATTATTATTTTAATCTTATAAGAAAAATCCCCTAAAAGGAATTGAAAATGAATTTTTAGTAGAGAAAGAAGTTCATCTCGTATTCACTGGTCTTATTTCTGACTGTTTAATCTAATTAAAATTATATTTTTATTTTAATGAGCTTGAACCCATTAAACACATGATTCTTCTATTGACATATCTCAACTCCAATACAACTTTTGTAAATTCCATAGGATACCCTTTTGCGTTTTATGTTCCCACTCAAAAGAAATGAACTCCATCTGTTTTAGTTGGATAACTGCCAAAATCAAATTCCAATTAAACATTCATGATTCGACCAGGAATATGTAACGCCCTAAAAAATTAAACATGTTTAATTATGTTAAACTATGAATTATTAGTGTGCCTAATTTAATTTTCACAATTAATCAATGAACTTTAAATTATTTTCAGTATTTATAATTTCACCTTAAAAGTTTTTGAAAATACACTTAAATTTTAATGCATTTTTTTTTCATTTTTCATTTTCTTTTCTTTTTCCTTTTTCTTTTTTTTCTTTTCTTTTTTTTTCTTTTCCCCGTTTCCCTTCCCGTGCAGCCCAGCCCCCCCACTCTCCTTCTTTTTCTTTTTTTTTTCTTCCTTCTTCTCTAGTGAGACACCAGCGCCAGCCCCCCCTCTCTCTATTTTCTTCCACCGCCGGCCACCTCGTTCTCCGGGCTTTCTCTCGCCGGCGTTCTCTCTCTCTCCCTTGCTCTTTCTCCGGATTTCTCTCTCTCCCTCTCTCTCTCTCGGCAGTTTGGCCGAGAACCACCACACAAAAAAAAAAAAAAAACAAAAAACGGAGAAATTGAGGGAGACAAAGCTCGAACAACTAATTTGACGTAAAACCCTTTGAAACCCACTCTTTGATTCAAATTTTAAGCTTGAGAAAGTTTGATTTTGGTTAGATTTGAATAATTTTGAGTTAGGGTTTGAATTTGAATAGTTGTTGTTGGAATTGAATGAAATTTGGGAGTTTTTAGTTATTGGACATGTTTAATTGATTGGAAACTGATTTTGATGGATTCTGGAGAATATATATTGAAATTGGACTTGAATTGCAGGTTTAGCATTTTTCCTATTTATGCCGGCATGCTGCCGAAATTTCTTTAAAAACTTGTTTTTAAATTGAAATTAAATAGGAAAACCGAACCTATGGATAGGATTCTAATTTTTAAAGAACCCCCTAACCGGATTATAAAATCAATTGTGAAACTAGGATTTGAGTCAAGGCACACTAATAGGAAACAATTAAACATGATTGAACTTAATTCATTTTAGGAATGAGAAATATTTCCTAAGATATTGCTTTTGTGATAAAGCTAGTGGGGAAGGTTACGTATTAAAGCTTTAAGGAAAGCGGAGGCTAGGAGAACGGAAAGCTAACCCAGGTTTGACATCCGAGAGGTAGGATATTCTTGTCCATATCCTTGTTAACCTCACTTTAAATGGTTTTGACCAATGAAAATGTTTTAGAACAAAACATGTTGAAAGAAAATGATTTTAAAGGAAATAGCATGAATAATGCTATTATGTTTTCCAATGATTTTGGAAATGAGATTTTAAAGAGTATCATTTCTTAAAATGAAATATCTTAAGAAATGATACACAACATGGTGGCCTCAGAGATCGGGATGTTGGAATCGGATCCTTGGGGGCAGGTCCCGAAACCCGTACAGATCCACTTCTTGTTTAGTGGAACTATGGCTCTGCACTTTTCACTAGACATACATTTTACCGTTTCTTGTTTAGTGGTATGATGAGCTGCACACTTTCATTATACATACATTTTCTACTATGTGAGTATTTCCTTTTCTAAAAAGGAATGACCGGTTCCAGGTGTATGTCTTCGGACCGTGAGTACCTTTATTTTAAATGCTTTATAAAATTATATCCTACTGGGCCTTTCGCTCACTTTTCTTGTTTTCAAATATATTAAACTCCTCCCGGCGACGCGAGGAGTAGTGCGGAGTAGGTAGCTACTACTGGTGATGTGGACTTGACCTCGGGAAGCGAAGAGTTGTATTTCCTCTTATCTTTTATCTCAAGGCATGCATAAAAGATTATGGATTGTAAACTTAAATATTGCTAGACTGTGGTTGATGTAACATTTACTTTTGTTTATATTCATGTATGCTAAACACCTGTGGGAATTCCCGACTTGATACCAGGGACGTGGTTTTAAACTGGTTTGGTTAGAAATTCCACCACCCTTCTTGAAATTAAATTTCTCTTGAATGCAGGGGCTTGTTTGGAAATACCTGGATGTTTTGGATTTGAAAAAAAAATTAAATTAAAATATTTGCAACATTATTTGCTAATCAGTCTTTTAAACAGGTTTAAGTTTCTAAACAAGCCTCCACATCACTAACCCCGGTTTGGGGGCGTGACAAGACTTGGTATCAGAGCCCTTATTTAGAACCTTAGGGTTTGGAATTATGCATACATGAATGAAATCAGGAAACCACTAAAACAGTCTAGCTTTCTTTTCAGATAAAAGAATGCCGCCGCGCCGTAGAAACCCTAACCCGCCGGTGATGTCGAATGAGCAATTCATGGAAGCCATGTACGCAGCCTTCCAGGGGATGGCTACTAGAGCCCAAAATGAACGTCCTGCGGAGGACAGAAAATAGAACTACTTCCGTGAGTACAGGCGTAGCTCAATTCCCGCATTCACTAGCGCGGGTGGACCCCAGGAAGCCGAGTATTGGTTCGAATCGATGTCTAAGCATCTAAGTACCATGGGAGTACCGGATGAGTATTGGGTGGAGTTCACAACTTTTAAGTTTGAAGGTCCTCCAGGTGCGTGGTGGAAGCATATCCGGCGAATGCATGATGTAGAGGGGATGACTTGGGAACAATTCGAAGCGCTCTTTAATGAGAAATTCTTTCCCCAAAGTTATCGAGATGAAAAGGCCATGGAATTCATGGGCCTACAGCAAGGGGATATGACAGTGAGGGAATACGAAGCTAAGTTCAATGAGCTATCTCATTTTGTTCCTTCCTTGATTGAATCAGAGCGCATGAAGTGTCTAAAGTTTGAGAAAGGTCTTAAGGGTGTGATTTGAAAATCAGTGGTAGCTTTAAGGCATCGAGTCTATAGTGACCTGGTTGCAGCAGCCATCTCTGTTGAACAAGAGCACATCGCCTTCCTCTAGAGTCAAGAAGTTTCAGGAAGAACTTCAGGAGGACCCCAAAGGAGTGATAGAAAAAGCTGTGATCAAAGGCAAGGTAGTGGGGGAGTGCCTAGTGGTAGCAGTGGCTCTTCGGGAAGTGCGAAGAGTGGACCCTATAGCTTCAAGTGCCACCATTGTGGGGAGCTAGGGCATATCAAAAGGAACTGTCCTCTTAGGGGCCAACAGGTGAACCAACAGACCTAGCAATCACCGCAGAATCAAAGGGGTATTGCTCCTAGTCAAGATAGACTTCCACAGTTCACGCCTTTCTATCAGCCCCAGTTGCCTGCACAGATGCCAATTCCTCCTACACTGATCTTCCGTCCACCGAACTACTCTTATTTTCAGCCACAGGCTTCCGTATCAGTATAGTCTACCCCACCGCAGTAACAGTACAGGCCTGGAAACCAGTAACCTAACAACAACGAGAGAGGAAAAGGGAAAGCACCGGGGCATATGCATACCATGGCCGGGGAAAGTTCTGGAGCTAATGCTAAAAACCCAGTCGTTGAGGGTATGGTACCTATCTCTCACTCTTTCACACGAGTTTTGTTCGACACTGGTGCTACGCACTCTTTTATTTCCACTTCTTTTGTGAAAGTTTTGGGTTTGAAATCCGACGACTTAGAGATTTCAATGTTTATAAGTTTTCCATTAAGATGTATGGAGGTGACTAGCATATGAAGGTCGTGTGTGATCACAATTGGAAGTGAGAAATTAAAGGCAGACTTGATAATCCTTCCCATGAATCAGTTTGATGTAGTGCTTGGAATGGATTGGTTGTCAAGATATGGGGCGATTGTTGATTGCCACCGTATGAGAGTTACCTTAACTACCGGTTCTGGCACGATAGTAACGTATCAGGGAGGTGTTAACCCGGTTATTGAAGAATGACTATTGAGGCATAGTGTCAGAGGACGGCGGAATTTAGCTTGTCTCTTATTCCTTTCGGCATTAGAGGGTGAATCCGGTATCGTCGGGGAGAATGTTGAGGTCCCCGTGGTCGATAAATATGCGGATGTATTCCCTGATGAGTTGTCTGGTTTACCGCCTGACCGAGAGATCGAGTTTTGTATTGACTTACTTCGGGAAACGGCTCCAATTTCTATTGCTTCGTATCGAATGGCGCCTGCAGAGATGAAAGAGCTAAGAAAACAACTCGGAGAGTTGGCAGAAAAGGGATTCATTAGAAACAGCACTTCCCCGTGGGGTGCACCTGTCTTGTTTGTGAAAAAGCATGACGGATCCCTTCAATTGTGCATAGACTACCGACAATTGAATAGGGTTACTGTGAAGAACAAGTACCCATTACCGAGGATCGATGAGTTGTTCGATCAGCTGGGAGGATCACGGTATTACTCAAAAATTGACTTGAGATCCGGGTATCATCAGTTGAAGATTAGGGAAGATGATATTCCAAAAACAGCTTTCAGAACTTGCTAGGGGCATTATGAGTTCTTAGTAATGCCTTTTGGATTGACGAATGCTCCCGCCGCTTTTATGGATTTGATGAATCGAGTCTTCCGCCCGTATTTAGACTAGTTTGTGATAGTTTTCATTGACGACATCCTGGTTTACTCAAAGACTTGGGAAGAGCATGAGCAACATCTGAAGATCGTTCTCCAGACTCTTCGAGAACACTAGCTTTATGCAAAGAAGGAGAAATGTGATTTCTGGTTGACAGAAGTCAAGTTCCTTAGACATGTTATATCTGGACAAGGAATTTCAGTGGATCCCGCAAAGATTGAAACGGTGCTACAATGGGAACGACCGAAGAATGTAGCCGAAATTCGAAGCTTCCTAGGACTTGCGGGGTATTATCGACGATTTGTAAAGGATTTCTCGAGTATTGCTGCCCCAATGACTCGGTTGACTAAAAAGGAAGTCAGGTTTGAATAGGATGCCGATTGTGAACATGCATTCCAAGAACTGAGGACTAGGCTAACCAGTGCGCTGATTCCTAATAGCGATGAGCCGTACGAGGTGTATTCTGATGCATCAAGACGAGGACTTGGGTGTGTTCTGATGTAAAATGGACATGTTGTGGCCTATGCATCTCGTTAACTGAAGCCACATGAGCAGAACTACCCCACACATGATCTAGAGTTAGCAGTTGTGATTTTTGCTCTCAAGATATGGAGATGCTACCTCTATGGAGTAAAATTCCAGATCTTCTCCGGTCATAAGAGTCTGAAGTATCTGTTCACTCAGAAGGACTTAAATCTGAGACAGAGAAGATGGATGGAATACATGGAGGATTATGACTTCACCTTGCAGTATCATCCTGGAAAAGTGAACGTGGTAGCAGATGCTCTCAGCAGAAAGACTCCAGGAATCCTAGCATATTTGGCATTGGAAGATTGGAAACAGAGTGAAATTGTAGGTGACTATGATTTTCAGTATTATGAGGATTCTAACCAAGCTATGGTGTACAACTTGGTTTCAACGCCAACTCTTATACAGCAAGTCAAGCAGAACCAATGGCATGATTCGCATCTTCAGGGAATTTGGGCTCGAGTTCAGAATGGAGAAAAATTGGATGAATGGAATATTCGGGAAGATGGAATGCTCTACTTCAGGAATCACCTTACCGTTCCTCAAGTGGATGAGATAAAGAAGATAATCCTTCACGAGGCTTACAAATCGAGGTTTGTTATTCATCCTGGAAGTACCAAGATGTATCAAGACCTCAAAAGGCAGTATTGGTGGAGAGGTATGAAGAAGGATGTTCGCCAATACGTGCCAAAATGTGCGACTTATCTTCGAGTCAAGGTTGAGCATCAGAAACCTGCTGGAGAACTGCAGCATCTTCCTGTTGCTGGATGGAAGTGGGAACACATTACGATGGATTTTCTGATGGGATTGCCGAGGACTAAACATCAGCATAATGCCATATGGGTCGTTGTGGATAGGTTAACGAAGTCCGCGCACTTCATTCCCTTTCGTGCGACGTATTCTAGGAAAGTTCTAGCAGAGTTGTATCTGGAGTACGTTGTCAGACTTCACGGAGTTCCGTTGTCTATCACATCAGATCGTGACACTCGTTTCAACGCTAGATATTGGAGAAGTTTCCAAGAAGCCATGGGAACCGAACTAAATATCAGAACTGCATTTCATCCTCAGACCGACGGACAATCTAAGAGAGTTATTCAGATTTTGGAGGACATGCTTGGTGCTTGCATTCTAGATTTTAGTGGAAACTGGAAGATGTATCTCCATTTAGCTGAGTTCTCCTACAACAACAGTTATTAGAGTAGCATTGAGATGGCACCATTCGAGGCGTTGTATGGCAGACCTTGCAGATCACCAGTTTGTTGGCTTGAGTCAGAAGATTGACTGACCCTTGGACCGGATGTTATCCAGGAGAGTAATGAGAAAATAGCCGTGGTTCGGGAACGACTGTTAACGGCTCATAGTCGTCAGAAGAGTTATGCTGACAGGAGGCGTAGACCCTTAGAATTCTCAGAGGGTGATTTTGTCTTGTTAAGAGTCTCTCCGCGCAAAGGAATTACTCATTTTGGTGTGAAGGGGAAACTCGCACTGAGGTACATCGGGCCGTTTCAGATCACACAACGGGTCGGTGTCGTTGCTTAACGTCTTGATCTTCCTCCAAAATTGTCTCACGTGCACAATGTGTTCCATGTTTCTATGCTTCAGAAGTGTCAACCCGATCCAGAAGCCATTGTGCAATAGTATGACGTGCCGATCCAATATGACACGACTTACGAGGAAGCACCCGTACAGATTCTTGACCGGAGGATGAAAAGCCTACGTCGACGTGAGATACCGTAAGTGAAGGTGTTGTGACAACACCATGGCGTTGAGGAAGCAACGTGGGAATTAGAAATGACGACGCAAGAACGATATCCATATCTGTTCATATCATGAGGTAAATTTCAATTTCAGGGACGGAATTTCTTAAGGGGGGTAGAATGTAACGCCCTCCAGAATTAAACATGTTTAATTATGCTAAACTATGAATTATTAGTGTGCATAATTTAATTTTCATAATTAATCAATGGACTTTGAATTATTTTCAGTATTTATAATTTCACCCCAAAAGTTTTTGAAAATACACTTAAATTTTAATGCATTTTATTTTTTTTTTCCATTTTTCTTTTTCTTTTTCTTTTTCCTTTTTCTTTTTTTTCTTTTCTTTTTTTTTTCTTTTCCCCCTTTCCCTTCCTGTGTAGCCCACCCCCCCCACTCTCCTTCTTTTTCTTTTTTTTTCTTCCTTCTTCTCTGGTTTTCACCAGTGCCAGCCCCCCATCTCTTTCTATTTTCTTCCACCGCCGGCCACCTCCTTCTCCGGGCTTTCTCCCGCTGGCGTTCTCTCTCTCTCTCTCTCCCCTGCTCTCTCTAGATTTCTCTCTCTCGGCAGTTTGGCCGAGAACCACCACAAAAAAAAACAAAAAATGGAGAAATTGAGGGAGACAAAGCTCGAGCAACTAATTCGAGGTAAAACCCTTTGAAACCCACTCTTTGATTCGAATTTTAAGCTTGAGAAAGTTTGATTTTAGTTAGATTTGAATAATTTTGAGTTAGGGTTTGAATTTGAACAGTTGTTGTTGGAATTGAATGAAATTTGAGGGTTTTTAGTTATTGGACATGTTTAATTGATTGGAAACTGATTTTGATGGATTCTGGAGAATATATATTGAAATTGAACTTGAATTGCAGGTTTGACATTTTTCCTATTTATGCTGGCATGCTGCCAAAATTTCTTTAAAAACTTGTTTTTAAACTGAAATTAAATAGGAAAACCGAACCTATGGATTGGATTCTAATTTTTAAAGAACCCCCTAACCAGATTATAAAATCAATTGTGAAACTTGGATTTGAGTCAAGGCACACTAATAGGAAACAATTAAACATGATTGAACTTAATTCATTTTAGGAATGAGAAATATTTCTTAAGATATTGCTTTTGTGATAAAGCTAGTGGAGAAGGTTAAGTATTAAAGCTTTAAGAAAAGCGGAGGCTAGGAGAACGGAAAGCTAACCCAGATTTGACATTCGAGAGGTAGGATATTCTTGTCCATATCCTTGTTAACCTCACTTTAAATGGTTTTGGCCAATGAAAATGTTTTAGAACAAAACATGTTGAAAGAAAATGATTTTAAAGGAAATAGCATGAATAATGATATTATGTTTTCCAATGATTTTGGAAATGAGATTTTAAAGAGTATCATTTCTTAAAATGAAATATCTTAAGAAATGATACACATCATGGTGGCCTCAGAGATCGGGATGTGGGAATCGCATCCTTGGGGGCAGGCCCCGAAATCCGTACGGATCCACTTCTTGTTTAGTGGAACTATGGCTATGCACTTTTCACTAGACAGACATTTTATCGTTTCTTGTTTAGTGGTATGATGAGCTGCACACTTTCATTATACAGACATTTTTTACTATGTGAGTATTTCCTTTTCTAAAAGGGGATGACCGGTTCCAGGTGTATGTCTTCGGACCATGAGTACCTTTATTTTAAATGCTTTATAAAATTATATCCTACTGGACATTTCGCTCACTTTTCTTGTTTTCAAATATATTAAACCCCTCCGGGCGACGCGAGGAGTAGTGCGGAGTAGGTAGCTACTACCGGTGATGTGGACTTGACCTCGGGAAGCGAAGAGTTGTATTTCCTCTTATCTTTTATCTCAAGGCATGTATAAAAGATTATAGATTGTAAACTTAAATATTGCCAGACTGTGGTTGATGTCACATTTACTTTTGTTTATATTCATGTATGCTAAACACCTGTGGGAATTCCTGACTTGATACCAGAGACGTGGTTTTAAACTGGTTTGGTTGGAAATTCCACCACCGTTCTTGAAATTAAATTTCTCTTGAATGCAGGGGCTTGTTTGGAAATACCTGGATGTTTTGGATTTGACAAAGAAAATTAAATTAAAATATTTGCAACATTATTTTCTAATCAGTCTTTTAAACAGGTTTAAGTTTCTAAACAAGCCTCTATGTCACTAACCCCGGTTTGGGGGTGTGACAGAATACTGCAACAAAACATTCATAAGATTAACAAGAAATCAAATCTAATTACAATATTGTTGTGTGGGAAAATTCATATCGACACGTCAGACAACGATTAGGCTATACGTGGCCCCATGCCTGCCACGTCATTTAGCCATCGACGCCCGAGCCTCATTAGTCTCTCCTGTATGACATGAGTGCCGAATGTATAAGGAGATCGGGACTGTCGACCCTATACACAGTCGAGGTCTGCGAGACCAGTCCGGGCAAAATGGCGTGACGAAGTCGGCCATGAGAGAACATACCCTCAGCAAAGGTCAGCATAGGCGCATATGGCAGACCGCAAGCAATTGGATTCGCGTCCCAAGGAAGACCCCTGAGAAGGTTACGTCTGGATTTGGAGAAGGTCAGTTGCATAAGAAATGATTACAAGCCCCTAAAACTGCTTGGAACAGATCACTAGCTATTACAGGGTTCTGCAAAGCCGTAATGGGGGGACAAATTGGATGAGTGAACAGTCCGAAAGGTAATGGCAGGCTACAGTTTGTACAAAAGAGGCCATAGGCCACTCGAGTGGGTGGGCCTCATGAAAGACTCAGTCCAATGGTCCAAACTGCTTACCATTGGACAGAGACTCAGGCAATATCCATTATAAAAGGAAAGAGCCCCCGAGAGAGTGGGGAGGGAGGAAAAAGATTTTCCTTACGTGCATGTAATTTGTAAGAGCAAAGTCAAGAGAAATACAATATAGTGGATGTAGCTCTTGATTAATAGAGTGAACCACTATAAAATTCCTGTGTGTTCTTACTCTCATAAGCATAATCTCACTTATTTCACAACCTAGCAAAAAACTCTACTACAAAATCCAATATATTTAGTGAAATCATAAGTTCCAAACCGGTAACCCAACGGGCTACTGTGAGGTAATCCGGTAAGGTATTGTTGGCGGAATTCCACCGTCAACAATTGGCGACTCCGCTGGGGACCGAACCCAGAATCTCTAGTTCGCGAGTTCAACCCTAGACAACAAATGACCATGCCTGCACGAAAGAAAAACGGTGCTTCAAATCTGACCAGTCAAACGAAGGAAAATCTGACCAACAGTGGGGCTGGGAGGAATCAGCCCGACAGGGGGAAACAACCCCTGGTGAGGGATGAAGCTCCACCCACAGGCACGCCGCAGCTTGACCCAGCGCAGATGCAGGCCCGACTGGACACTCTGACCGACTTGGTTTGAGGACTAACGACCGTTGTTGAGCGATTAGAAGGAAGAAATTCCATGCCTTCCTTGGAAGATGCCCCGAGACCACCAGGAGCAGCCATGGCTGGGAACCAGGATGCTGGTGACCGCCAAGGTGCCCCAGAAGGGATCAGAGATAGTGAAAACGCTAGAGGAGATAACCTAAGACCTCGACTGTCTAAGTCCGTTTATAGCCGACAAAGGGCTGCCAGGTGACGAACCCAGGAGAGAAGAGCACTTGCCAGTTTGGAAAACCCTGAGGTGCCACCTCGGAACCCGGGAAAGAATATCCCAGGAGATTCGGGGTCGGTGTAAGAAGGTGGGGACCTGAAGGATAAGCTGAATACGAAGAAGGCAGGAGCCTCAAAAGGAGCCAGCTCTGCGATCTCTGTGGAAGCGGCTAAAACCATTATGAAGCGTGTAACAAGCCTAGAAGAAAGGTTCACTGGTGACGTCTTCGGTTTAAAGAAAGATGTCAAAAGGCAGGTAAGCCACCTACAAAAGAACATTGGATAGGTGGCGGAAGTAGTCAACGTCGACATCACTCCCAGCCGAACTCATAATCATCCTTTTACCGCAGAAATCATGGCGTCACCTTTACTCGACAAATACAAGTCCCCAACTATCCCACCGTACGATGGCAGAGGGGATCCCGACGATCACCTGGAAATGTATACGGGACACATGCTCCTGCATGGATATGCGGAGGAGATAATGTGCCGAGCATTCTGAAACCACTTGACAGACTCCGCCCGAAGATGGTTCCGGATACTCAAACCAGAGTCCATCTCCAGCTGTGACGAGCTGAAGGAAGCCTTCTCCCTTCAGTTCATCGGGGTAAAGAAATGTATCCCACTGAAGCCAAACTGAACAATGGTATACCAAAAACCGAATGAGTCATTAAAAGAATGGCTTGCAAGGTACGGGGAAGCTGTCACCACTACAACGGATATGACGGACCGGGAGGATCTTATGGGGGCCCTGTCCAGCATGAAAAAGACCACCTCGTTTAAGCGTGACCTGAACCGGAAGCCCCCGGCCACCTATAAAGAGTTTCTGGCACGGGCGCAAGGGTACATCAATGCTGAAGAGGCCGATGCAAACGATCCCGAGCACAGGTCCAATAAAAACAAAGGACCAAAATAGGGGTCGACCTCGGGAAAGCAAGATAATCGGAAAAGATGAGGCGGGGGAAACGGAGAGAAACAGACTGCATCAACGCCAAACCCTCCGAAGACAAATAAGCTGAGGCCGGATGAAAATCGGAAGCCTCGACCGTTCGAACGGTATGACTCCTATCACGAGCTCACTATGGGCATCGAGGAAGTGTTCAACCAGTCGGGCAAGGAAACTTATTACGCCGATCGGAACCAATGAAGTCGGACCCAAACCGAAGGAATCAGAGCAAGTATTGTCGATTCCACGGTGACGTCAGCCACAACACCAACGACTGCGCCGACCTGAAGGACGAAATCGAAAGGTTGATCTGCGAGGGGGGGCTACAAGAGTTCAAGGTTGAAAGACGAGGTCATGTTCCCGAAAACGACGGTCGACGCCGGGAGGAGAATCGGTGAGGTGAAGCTCGCGAGCCGGTTGGCGTCATAAGAAACGTACATGGGGGACCGTACTTGGGGGGAGACTCTAGAAAGTCCTAGAAGAGCTATGCCCACGAGGCAATAGGGTGTACCAGGAAAGATTTTGGACTCTCTCCACCACCAAGACGACCAAATTCAGTGGCACCGACGTGGCATTCACCGAGGAGGATGCGAACGGGGTCCATTTCCCCCACAACGACGCTTTGGTGGTAGAGGCAGTTATTGGGAACCACACCGTGTGCAGGATCCTGGTAGACAACGGGGGCTCGGTGGACATTTTATACTCTGACTGTTTGGTGAAAATGGGGATTCCCAAGGAGCAATTAGAGATGATGTCCCGGCCGTTGTATGGATTCACGGGGGATTCAGTCATCCCACAAGGGACGATTCGATTGCCAATAACCGCGGGGGAGAAACTCAGGCAGGCAACCACCATGGCAAATTTTGTGGTAATCAAAGGGGGCTCACGATACAACGCTGTAATCGAAAGGCCGACCCTTCAGGCACTAAAGGCCATAACCTCCATTTACCACCAAAAGGTCAAGTTTCCCCCCAATGGCGTAGGGGAAATAAAAAGCAAGCATACTCAGACGCCATACGCGGGTACAATCAGCCTGAAAAGCTAGAAGCAAGAATGGTACAATAAGGACCAGTTGAGGATATAGACCCTAGGGTCACGGAAGAATAGTGAACCTAACCAATCGAGCAGCTGGCAGAAGTCCAGGTGGATCAGTGGGAACTAACGATGGTATTGAAGATAAGGTCAGATTTGCCGTCGACACTCAGAATTGGGGTTGAGGAATTCCTGAAGAAGGATCTGGATGTGTTCGCTTGGACGCATGCAGACATGGAAGACATCGACTTTCAAGACATGTGTCATACCCTGAACGCCGACCCCACTTACCCTTCAAAATGTTAAAAAGGCCGACCGATGAATCCAAAAAGGTATGAGGCTTTAAAAGAAGATGTCAACAAGCTCATAAATAACGGTTTCATTAGGGAGGCACACTATCCCAAATGGGTTTCAAACCCTGTCCTGGTGAAAAAACCTAATGGAACGTGGAGAACGTGTGTTGAATTCAGCGACCTCAACAAAGCTTACCCGAAAGACGATTTCCCACTCCCCCGGATAGATTAGATGGTCGACACCACCACCGAGCACGAGTTGTTAAGCTTCATGGACGCCTACTCTGGCTATAACCAGATTCCAATGCATCCATCCGATGAAGAGCACACGTTGTTCATAATGGACAGGGGCCTCTATTGCTACAAGGTGATGCCCTTTGGCTTAAAGAACGCAGGGGCAACATACTAAAGGCTAGTAAACAAAATGTTTGCAAAACAAATTGGAAGGACAATGGAGGTGTATGTCGATGAGATGCTGGTAAAAAGTGTAAAAGTAAGACAGCACGTCGACCATTTGGGCGAAATGTTTGATGTGTTAAGGAAATACCGCATGAAGCTAAATCTTCTGAAATGTGCTTTTAGGGTCGGGTTAGGAAAGTTTCTTGGCTTTATGGTCAGTAGCCGAGGGATAGAGGCAAACCCAGAGAAGATAAAAGCGTTGCAGGATATGAGGTCTCCCGCAAAACCAAAAGAGGTCCAAAGGCTCACCAGATGCGTCGCCGCCCGCAATAGATTCATATATAAGACGACAGACAAATGCGTTCCCTTTTTTGATGCTTTGAAGGGAGGCAAGCATTTTGAGTGGACGCCTCAATGTGAAGAGGCCTTCCAGAAGTTGAAGGAGCCCCTTGGCAGACCTCTTATCCTATCAAAGCCATACCCAGTGAAAAGTTAAGCTTATACCTCTTCGTATTAAAGCACGCCGTAAGCTCAGTACTGATAAGAGAAGAAGGAATCTAGTTACCGGTCTACTATGTAAGCACAAGGCTCCTAGACGCTGAGTCAAGATATACCCGGATGAAACAGTTAGCTCTCGCCTTGATGGTGGCCTCGAGGAAGCTTCGGTACTATTTCTAGGCCCACACCATACGAATCCTAACAAACCACCGGCTAAGGCAAGCGTTACAAAAGCCTGAAACCTCGGGCCGACTCTTAAAATGGTCGGTAGAGCTGTTGGGAATGGTGTCCTAGAAGCATGAGATGTAATAGGATATTTATTATTTATTTAATAAAGGAGTTTATTCTTTATTTTATGTGCATATATTTATGAATATTTTATGAATATCAATAAAAATTCCATGATTATTTATGTAACCTTAAACATTGTGTATAAGTGTTATATACGAGAGGATAATGTTTAAGGATAATAATCAAAAAGCAATGTTCATAATGAATTTAATTAAAGTATGGAATCTTTAATTAAAACATTATTAATACATGTCATTCCCATTTAGAATGGAACGGTGTTATCCGCACTGTTGATATGGTGAGATATTGAATGAGTGTATTTCGCATAATGAGATTATGTGGAACAAGGACACAGACACAATATGAATTTCTATTAATTCGGTTAAGTATAGAAATTCTAATTGAGTCTACCGATGGTCATATATAGGATGATATTAATCCTGAGTTCTTAACAGACTCCTATTTATGGATTTGTGTCTTTTGATTTACTCGGTACGGATTCTGAGATCCTGAATCCTATTCCTTGTATTTTGGAGACATGATGAAGTAGGTAGCCGGGAATGTTATTACACGAGATGGAATCCATTCCTTCTTAAGAAAGAAGTAGATAAATAATTCTCTTGAGGGTTGATTCGGTACTTGGACCAGTAGGAGCTCCGATTCAAGGATAAAGAAGTAATTAGAGAGGTTAACGGATTTTACCTTGCTCTAATTATGAATTATTTATG
>NW_010362793.1:443375-457008 GCF_000414095.1 Morus notabilis
AAATAGGAGATAATTAACAAGCTTTATCTTAGAGATAGAGATTGGATTCCTTCTAGAAGTTTGACTTCTACTCTATAAATACTATTTTTGAGACAATTTTCAGAATGGTTTTTTACCCTAATTTTAGAGGTAGCCAAAAATTCTCTATAGAAATTTTGGAAACAATTTTTCAGCCCTAAGGGTTAAGGCTGGCCGAAATTTTCAAGAGAGAAAGGAAGGAAAAATTTTTCTCCAAAAATTCCACATCGTGCATGTGATGGTGTTTGTGGAAATTCGAGTGTTTATTGTAACCCGTTTTGCCTCATGTGTGCCCACACACACGTCTTCGTGGATTCTAGGAATTGATGTGGAAGACATTGGTTTTCTAAACACAACGATTGGAGCAAGGACTGTTCGTGGTCAAAGAACTCAAGTTATCATCCGAGTCGGCTTCCAGGTATTTTTTCCTGATTGAGTTCTTGATCTTTATAAGTTAATTAGATTAATTTATTCGTGCATAAATTAATATAATCTATAGAGTATCTCAAAAGTTTTATGAAAATTTTTGTTATACACGATCCGCCTCTTCCCCGCACCACCGCGCTTCCGCATCCGGATTCGATCCGGAGACCAACAAGAGCTGAGTCAATTCGACATCGAATACATACCGAGGGCGGCAATCAAGGGACAAGCACTGGCGGACTTCTTGGCCGAGTTCTCCCACAGATCGGTAGTAGACGTCGACGAAGAAATCAATGAAATAAGATGGAAGCTTTACGTGGACAGAGTGTCAAACAAAACCGGGTCAGGAGCCGGCGTCATGCTAATAAGCCCAGAGGATCACAAAATCACCTCGGTGGTATGATTCAAATTCAAGGCGTCGAACAATGAAGCAGAATATGAGGCGCTGATCTCGGGGTTACGGTTAGCAAGTCATTTAGAAATTAAGAGACTTGAAATTTTTAGTGACTCTTAACTAGTGGTCGAACAGGTGAATGAGGAGTATCAAACGCGAAGAGAAAGAATTGGGGCCTATCTGAGGAAGGTAAAAGAAGAGCTTGCAAAATTCAAGAGCTATCAGATACGACAGGTGCCAAGAGCCAAGAACACAAACGCCGACGCCCTGGCCGAGGGTCGTCCCTATCGAAGAATTGGAACGGCCGACCATTAACGAGGCGGCAGAAGTCCTGACTATCTAGACAGCCGGGGATTGGATGACACCACTTGTCCGGTATTTGATTAACGCAGAACTACCCAATGATAGAGACGAAGCCAGAAGGATCAGGTACAGAGTCGCCAGATACCTACTGTATGACGGTCTGCTATATAGACGAGGTTTCTCAATGCCTTTGCAGCGGTGCCTAAATGATCACGAGGCGCAAGAAGTCCTCAGGGAGATCCATGAAGGAGTGTGTGGTAATCATACTGGGGGGCAATCTCTAGCTCTTAAGGTTTTAAGGCAGGGGTACTATTTGTAGGATCACGTTGTGATTTTTAAGTGAAAAATCATTTAAACAACAACAAACTTGTAGGCGGAAATTTCAAAAATTTTCACATATCATTTTAATTCTGAATTAAACACAAATCACAACGATAGATTCATGCATGATGTGTTTATGGAGAAAAGAATAGGATGACAATCATACCTTTAAGACGATTGGATCAACTATGGCCGCAAGGATCTTGTCTCACTATCTCACGTTCCGAGATGGAGAATTGCCGTGAAACAAGACCGTTGATTTATGAACACGAACACACCAACAACCACTCGTTGATTCAAGGCTATGACTCTTAATTTTTTAGGAGAAGAGAGTGAGCTCTTTTTAAAAACCTAAGGAAACAAAATTTCCTTCTATTTTTCAATACCAAAATCCGGCCACACTAGACGAGAGAAATGAGTGAGATATTTCTTTTTCTAGCTACCCTCCTAGGGTTTTCAATAATTTCTCTTTATAGGAAAATTTGAAACCTAACCCTAGATAGGTTTTTCCGAATTTTTCCCTCAATTTTTGGAACAAAATCCGAACTCTCCCTTCCAAAGGGATTTCTGAATTTTTCCAAAAATAAAATCAAACCTCTCCCTCCTTTAGTTGCCAAATAATATTATGTTCAAACTTTATTTATGAATTTTAAATTAATCATCATTAATTTTAAAATTCCAAATTCATTCTTTTTATTTTTCAATTATCAAATAAATGAAAAATAACATAATGAATTTATTTAAACATAATTGTGTAACAAAACATCAATTTTAATTTTCCCACTTATTAGAGCTAGCCTTGAGACCAAATGGGCCCATATGAACAAAGCTATGGAATTACAATACTCGACTAATTTATCCTGATAAGTTATCGACGTATTTAATTCTGACATCGTACGACTCCACTAAAGGTTCGATGCCGACTAATCTCTCGATTCATATGCACTATTTTTTTGATGGTGTTAATACAATTTATCACACGGTCCACAGAATAAGTACGATATTATCCTTCGTGAATATCAGTGACTAGAATGGTATAGAAAATTACCGTTTTACCATTCCAGTCATTATTTCCTCAACTCCTTTATATGATTGTGAATAAGAAAGACATGTTTGTAAGATGTCTCGCACATGTCACGATGTCTTAAACAATGAATACCATCATTGAATACCATGCTTGGTTTGTTTATTCACACACCCATCAATAAAGCATGAGGTGATATTATCGCTTACGAATTCCATATCTGTGAATCACATAACTCCAAATCAATTATGTCATGATCCCAATAGCCGAGATGTTGTTCAAAAAACAATGAACTAATCTCATTGGTGAATCAAAGACCATGAGAAATTAAGTCGAGTTATGTATTCACTTCAGGATTAAGATAATTACGCAAATACACTTAAGTTATAATAATTAGATTCAGAGCTCTGTAAACGGTTTTTGCTCTAATCTAATTAGTTACGAGGCCTATTCAACATGTTGTGAACATGTCTAGATCAACCACAGAGTCCAACTCCCATGCCCCGAGACCAGCATCACATGGTTCGATCTAACAGTCATAATCGGATTCGATTGCCCAATCGATCCTAATTCTATGAATATCAATTTTTTTTTAAACTATATCAGAAGAGCTTGTCCGGCAGGGATCCCCTGACTCTTCTTTCGTTGATAACAGTTTATGGACTAAGCAATCTTACTAACACTCTTGAATATGAATCAAAACATAACTTTATTTTATTTATAAACACCAGCAAAATAATGATGTCCGATATTTACCATTTCATAAATAACAAATTACACCCTACTTTATGGACACATTTCCAACACTATTGGCCTACACTTAAAAATGACGCGTTTCAATACGCTCAGCGTTGCGATAAGTGCCAACGATATGCCACCATTCCTAGAGCACCCCCAAAGAACCTAACTTCCATTCTTAGCCCATGGCCTTTTGCCAAATGGGGGATCGACCTGATTGGACCTCTACACCTTGCACTCGAGGGCTTTAAGTTTGCCATCATCGCTATGGATTACTACACCAAGTGGGTCGAGGTGAAAGCTCTTACTTCGACTACCGAGGCAGCCTGCACCAGCTTCATATGGAACAATATTGTATGCAAATTCGGCGTTCTGCACTCAATCGTGTCCGATAATGGGAAGCAGTTTGACAATGCCGCAACGTGCAAGTTTTGCGATGACTTAGGCATACGAAAGGACTTCTCAGCCCCAATACACCCACAGTCCAATGGCCAAGTGGAGGCTATCAATAAAATCCTAAAGTATACCCTGAAGAAAAATCTTGACGACCTAAAGGGGAAATGGGCCAAAGAACTTCCCAAAGTCTTGTGGGCATATAGAACGATGAGTTGAACTACCACGGGCGAAACATTATTCTTCATGGCATATGGGATCGAGGCTGTGCTCCCTGTGGAGATTGAGACGCCGACTCTAGGAACGGTCGTGTATGACGCCGACATAAACATGGAGGCCATGAATGGAGAACTCGACCTACTGGAAGAAAAAAGGCTCGACTCCCAATTATGACTCGCCACTTACCAAAGAAAGACAGCCTGATACTACGACAAAAAGGTCAAACGAAGAAGGTTTGCCCCTGGAAACCTGGTGTTAAAAAGGGTGATGCAGAGTACTAAACTAAAAAATACTGGCCACCTGGGCCCAACTTGGGAAGGACCCTACCGCATAAGGGAGGTGCTGCTCCCAGGAACCTACGTTCTGGAAACCCTCACCGGCAAACGGATTCAACACCCATGGAATGCAGAGCAGTTAAAACTGTACTATCAATAGTGTACGAATTCTTACATACTTTAATTGCGTTTGGCATTTCATTAATACAAATAAAGCTTATTCATAGCACATGTCCAAAAATCAACCCTTTAAATATGTCTGCCTAAAAATCAAAGTTTTTCAAACATACATAGGGGGAGTAAAGGGTCTACGGTTCACAAAAAACATGCATACACCAAATAAAACGTCGCCTCCTCAAAGAGGAGAGACAATTTACTTAGCAAATTTTAAGGAATTTGCCAAGACGATGACCCTAAGGGGCAAAATAAAACGTCGCCTCCTCAAAGAGGAGAGACGATTTGCTTAGCAAATTTTAAGGAATTTGCTAAGACGATGACCTTAAGGGGCAAAATAAAACGTCGCTTCCTCAAAGAGGATATACGATTTACTTAGCAAATTTTAAGGAATTTGCCAAGACGATGACCCTAAGGGGCAAAATAAAGCGTCGTCTCCTCAAAGAGGAGAGATGATTCACTTAGCAAATTTTAAGAAATTTGCTTAAACGACGACCCTAAGGGGTAGAATGAGACATCACCCCCTCCAAGGAGGAGAGGCGGTTTGCTTAGCAGAATTGTAGCAAGACTTAAAAAATAAAGGCAATTAGATGTATACAACCAAAATATAGATAATATATATATATAATCTATTGTCTGAATAGTGAAACAATATTACAAAAAAGAGGTTATAATTCAACTCCCAGTAGCCTAGGCCTCATCGCCTCCACCACCTTGGCTGCCCTCGCCGCCATCAGCTGCCGCCACCTCAGCTCCGCCGCTGCCTTCGTCGCCCCCACCTTCGGCAGGAGAACCTTCGTCGTCTGAAGGGGGCTCATAGAGGAAGTCCAGGTCGAGGCCAGGCAGATGCCTGTTAATCCTTGCCACGATCTACTCGCCAACAAACAGTATGTCACTAGCACACATATCGTGTAACTCTTCGGAGGCTTTAAAATCCTCGACGGCCCTAGCAGCGATGACCGCATTATTTTGAGTGAACTCGGCGGAAGCAACAAACTCTTTAACCCTCTCTGCCTTGCCCAGGTCGTAGCCCTCTTGCTTACCAAGGTTGTATCCCTCCTTTCAGAAGGCATTCTTGGAGTCGACAGCCTCCTTGCGGATGAGTTCAGTCTCCTTCCGGGCACGCTCCCGATCCGCTTTTGCTTCCTCCAGCTCCTAGGAGACGCGGGTAAGCTTCTTTGAAGTCTCCTCGTTACTGTCTCTTTCCTTTTTCAGGAGAGCCTTCAAACGCCCCTCGACGCGGTCCATTCCCCTACTTCTCTCTTCCACCTTAACTATATCCAGAAAATTAAGAAGAGAGAGGACGAGAGACTGCCAAATCAAAAAAAATATATTAATAAGGGAAAAAGAAAGACAAAAATGTGACACATAGGCGGCGAAGTATACATGGATCTGGAGAGAAATCTACTGGCAAGTACGACCAATCAAGGAAGCCCAGGTTGCGCTATCCCAATCCTGCTCAAAGAATGACTCGTACAGGGCCCGGAAGACGACGAAAAAGCGCGGTGGCAGATTCAGTGCCGCTTCAATCTGGGCCGGAGCAATACAGCAGACGTTCTTGGGGCGGAGGGGCCTTGGGAGCATTGGTAATATCAATTACCGGCAAAGGCTCGGCCTCCACCACCGACGTCTCAGTCGGTCAAGGCCACTTTGGTCGTGGAGTGTCCTGGGAAGATGAAGGCTCGGCTGTACGTGAGGGCCTCGGCGGGACATTGGCTGCAGCAAGGTCGCTTGGCTGCTCGCTTGGCTTAAGCTTCTTGGAACGCCTCTTCTCGCCAGGCACGGGCGGTTGCAATTTCTTCATATCTACGTCACAGCCAAAGTCAGAAATACATACCGACGACACGTTAAAAAAAACTGCAACTAACCTCCGGATGTGAGGTTGAAGAAATCTTTGACCTCGGCGGTGTTGTCAGGGGAAGGAAGGGAAAGCAACAAACCAGAACTCTCCAAGTTGTCACGTGTTAGCAAGGTGCTGACGTGACGGAAGGACTCTGGGAAGTCGAAGGCTTTCTTCACCCATGCGAGGTGATTCCCAGAAAGTTAGGGATGGTTCTAAGGACACGCAGAGCAAAAAGGGTCAGCGGTATATGATAGAAGAACAGGCGATAACTGTAAATAGACGGTCGAAGGAAACTCACTCAGCGTCCCAAAAGATGTACTCACACCTCGGCGCTTAAAGGGCGGGTCATCTGGGTGAACGTCGAACATGCCCTTCACCATAAAAAACATTGGCTTCCAGGCATATGACGATAAGGGTAACCCCAATATTAATTTTTCTAAAATGGGCTGGGATCGCCCGTGACTGCCCAAAAATACCAGCCATCACACCTAGGGGTCTGGCATAGTTTATATACAAATATGAACTCATCCAGAGGCAGATCTACATCAAACCTTTGGTCCTAAAAAATCCACATACAGACGAAAATATACCAAAAATTCGGGGCCAGTTGTGTGGGGGAGATGCCATGGAAGTCACATAGGGACTTGACAAATGGATGTATGGGGAGTGTCATCCTCGCCGTGAGGGCCCAAGTGTATACGGACATGTAGCTCAGGGGTGGTTGGCTCCCCCTGAAGTGGGGATACGGTAGGAGATACTTGAACCACCGACCGTCCATGCGCCCCTTCTTGTATGCGCGGATAATGTCCCTCTTCCGCGTCTTCGGTACGATGAAGTCGGCAGTGAAGGACGGCTGATCCTCGTCTGTCTCTACCGAGGCCATAGGGACACCTGTGAGTTGGTCGCTACTGCCGAACATGACGCCTCCCACCAAGGAGCTGGTACTGTTGGAAGAGTCATCCTCGCCTTCGACCAGGCGATTGACGCTGTCCTCATCGTCACGTGGGTCAGGAACGCAGCGCTCGACCTCCATCCGGAGTGAATCGCTGGCAGCAGAGTAGGATGGAGACTCAGCGGCTGGCGTTGGATCCGGCCACATGAGAGGCATGGAAGATGATCCCCCTCGACGTTTTATCCCTCTATAAGCCATTACTGTAAAGGAAAAATCTAAGGTCAGTTCCTATAAGTCGAGAAGGGAAGGAAAGATGGTTCGATGCTTAAAAATTGAGACGTCTTATCGGTTAAAATTAGGGTTAAAGCGACGACGGTTTAAGCCTGGGCATGAACTGAACCGAAGACTACTCAAGCAAAGCGACGACCATTCAAACTAACCCAGAATGCCAAACAGAAACCCCGAATCACTCAAAACGCCTATGGCCAGTCCAAGACATGGCGGACACTACCAAATACAGGTTCCAACCTCTCCTATCGTACCATACCTAACTATTCCCACCGCTTAAAAAATAATCCACCGTATTCCAGACACGATAAATGAAATGAGTGGAAAGGGAGTTTGAGAAGATGCTTACCAGGGAATCAGGAGCAGGAGAGGTGCACGAGTTCTTGAGAAGAATGCTGCTGGTGGTCCGCGAAATGGCAAGAAGGAAACGGTCCTAGAGAAATTTTGACAGAGTTTTGGCTGCTTCAAGGTGTTTTTGAGTGATTCGGACATGAAGAGGCCCTTTATATTAACTCAAGGGCCTCGACCCCCAGCCATTTGATCAGATACGTTCGCATCTAATGATGGGGGCACGGGAGTTTGATCCAACGGCTGGGGGAAGGGCGGGAGGTTAAGATGTCGCGATCTAGGGGCCCAGGTTCATCCATTCAAATGAGAGGCCATGTCAGCATGGCGATTGAACAAATGCGACGTTTGTGCTTCTCGAGGGGTTTCGAAGCGCCAGGACCATCATTACGAAAAAGGTTCAGAGTTAGGCTCCCAAAACCCCAGACCTAGCTCGAGGCAGTCCGAAGAAAAGCCTCGACCTGGGGGGCAGCTGTTGTGTGGAAAAATTCACATCGACGCGTCGGACAACGATCAGGCCACACGTGGCCCCATGCCTGCCACGTCATTTGCCCTCGACGCCCGAGCCTCATTGGTCTCTCCTGTATGACAGGAGAGCCGAATGTATAAGGAGACCGGAACTGTCGACCCTATACACAGTCAAGGTCTGCGAGACCAGTCTGGGCAAAATGACGTGATGAAGTCGGCCGTGAGAGAAGATACCCTCGGCAAAGGTCAGCATAGGTATAGACGGCAAACCGAAAGCAATTGGATCCGCGTCCCAAGGAAGACCCCTGAGAAGGTTGCGTCTGGATTTAGAGAAGGTCAGTTGCATAAGAAATGATTACAAGCCCCTAAAACCGCCTGGAACAGATCACTAGCTATTACAGGGATCTGCAAAGCCGTAATGGGGGGACAAATTGGATGAGTGAACAGTCCAAAATGTAATGACAGGCTACGGTCTGTACAAAAGAGGCCATAGGCCACTCGAGTTGGTGGGCCCCATGAAGGACTCGGTCCAATGGTCCAAACTGCCTACCATTGGGCAAAGACTCAAGCAATATCCATTATAAAAGGAAAGAGCCCCCGAGAGAGTGGGGAGGGAGGAAAAATTTTTCCTTACGTGCATGTAATTTGTAAAAGCAAAGTCAAGAGAAATACAATACAGTGGATGTAGTTCTTGATTAACAGTGTGAACCATTATAAAATTTCTATGTGTTCTTACTTTCATAAGCATAATCTCACTTATTTCACAACCTAGCAAAAAACCCTACTACAAAATTCAATATATTCAGTGAAATCATAAGTTCCAAACCGGTAACCCAACGGGCTACTGTGAGGTAATGCGGTAAGATCTTATTGACGAAATTCCACCGTTATATTTTTATTTTTATTTTGAGATAATAATTAGAAAGGACTCTCTCGAGCAGAGCTTTTCTATCAGTACAATTATTTTTGACTGTTTTATCTAATTAAAATCATATTAAATTAAAAAAATATGTAAAATAGATAATTTTTAATATAATTATTTTTTTTAATCTTATAAGAGAAATCCCCTAAAAGGAATTGAAAATGAATTTTTAGTAGAGAAAGAAGTTCATCTCGTATTCACTGGTCTTAAATCCTGCAGATACAAAAGCTTGAACCCATTCAACACATGATTCTTCTATTGACATATCTCAACTCCAATACAACTTTTGTAAATTCCATAGGATACCCTTTTGCGTTTTATGTTCCCACTCAAAAGAAATGAACTCCATCTGTTTTAGTTGGATAACTGCCAAAATCAAATTCCAATTAAACATTCATGATTCGACCAGGAATACTGCAACAAAACATTCATAAGATTAACAAGAAATCAAATCTAATTACAATATGATTAAAGGGCTTTCTTTTCATCTCAGTTTTCCCCTCTGAAAAACATACATCAAAGAAAGCCTACTCAGAAGGCCCTAACAAACCACAATCCTTATTGCAAGTACTAGGTAACTTAAAGGTAACTATGTCCAACACCAGATGTTTTCATCGTCATTTTTTACACAAGGCCAAAATCAAGCATCTTTAGCCTCGATAGGTTTCCCACGTTTAGCTTCATAGTCTTTGACAGCCGCTTTGATGGCATCCTCGGCAAGCATGCTGCAGTGTAGCTTAACCGGAGGGAGTGAAAGATGCTTTGCGATGTCCCTACAGAAAACCAAGAGTAAACTGTAAGCACAATGTGATGCATCACTTGGTTAAGTGTCCATCAGAAATGAATTAAACTTGTTTGAGCAGTTGGTATATGCAAGTATTCAACAGAACAGAGTTGGTGTAATTACAAGGAAAGAAGAAAATTTGGTTAGCTTTTAGCTGAGGTGTTCCCAAGATGATAAATGCTCCTTTTTAAATCCTTAGGTTTTCACTTATGGTCTTTTTTTTTTTTTTTTTTTTAAGTGATCTTCAAAACAAGATTATATATCTGTGCACATACGACTTCTCATTCCTCATTGTGTTTTGCGGGACACACACACACATGACACATTTATCTATTTTTTATATACAAATAAGTGAAAAGATACCCAATTTATAAGCTACTGTAGTTGTAACAAAATGGAACTATAAAATAGTGAGAAAAAAATATAAATATGATTGGATTCTACAGAACAGAATGACCGAGAAAATATGCATTATGGGCTTTTAAAAAAATAGATACAAGCATTTAGCAGAAACTTACGAGTTTTTAATGGTCAAGACTTCCTCCATTTGTTTGCCCTTCACCCATTCAGTAGCTGAAACAAGAAAAAAGTCCCACGAATGAGATACATAATATTACACAGCTTACATCAAGAAGCAACTTATCGTAACTTCAATACAACTTGGAACTCAACAACGTCCATGTAGATAGAAAAGCAAAGTTTAATTCTTTACGTAGCCCTCTTTGTTTTCTTTCGACAAGGAAGTTGCATAAAAACGTGATGCTTGACGCACGTGGTTAGGAAGTGAAGTAGACAGGGCGGGCATTGAAGACATACATATAACTTTAGATTATAGAAAACATGAAACTTCTTTTGCTGAATTGTTATGGAAAGATCATATTCTTAGCTTTTATCACAAGTAAAAGAACCAACCTTCCAAAAACTATACTTGTTCCTTTGCTATAAGATTACTATACTTTCACTTTGTAGTTTGTTCCAAAACTAATCAACTATTCCTCTACCATAAAAAATTACGCAAAAAAATCCAACCATTTATATTCCTCAGCAAACTTATCTTCATTATTTTAAAAAACGCTAATCAAAAGACCCATTAGATTTTCTTCAATCTTCATATTTCATTCAAACTTATTAATAAAAACCAAACAAGACCCTCACCCAAAAACCTAAAACAGATAAACAAATACAACAAGCAAGAGGCTATTAAAAATTCTTTAATCCAAAATGGTTTCATCGAATCGAAGTCTTTCCATTTCACCCATCAAATCCAATAAACTGATTCAACATCGAATTCTAATAACGAGAACCCTAAATAACCATTCTTCCCCATCAATTATGGCATATTATATCTCAAATCTTAACTACAACTTCGAACCAACCAAAACCAACCGGGAAAAAATAATGTTCCCGGAGCTTCCAAAACCTTTTAAATTTTCCCCCTATTACACTAATACATGAAATAATCCTGTTTTTAAACTTCCACAATCCAAAACAAGATAGGTTTCATCGAAGTCTTTCAATTTCACATGTCAGAGTCAATAAACAACTAATAAATCATCGAATCCAATAACAAAACCCAAAAAATCCCGTAATTTACAATTCCGTTCCAATCAATTATAACATATTATACCTCAACCAGAATAAAAAAAAAAAAGCATAGTATTTATGTCCCTGTAGCGTCCAAAAATTTTAAAATTTCCCCCTATTTCACCAATCCATGAAAATATATCCAGTTTTCAAAACCTTCCACAATCCAAAACAACATAGGTTTCATCGAAGTCTTTCCATTTCACTCGCCAAATTCAATAAACAACAAAATAATTCATTCAATTTAATCTCTAAATTACGATTTCGTTTTCCCTAAAGCTTCCAAAACATTGAAAATTGTCCCCTAACCCAAAATCCCCATCAATCAGAAACGAACCGACCTAACGAAGAAGAAGCGATGGCGGATCCACAGCCGAAGGTCTTGAAGCGGGCGTCGACGATCTGGCCGGTGGACTCATCGACCTTGATCTGGAGCTTCATGACGTCTCCGCAGGCCGGAGCGCCGACGAGGCCGGTGCCGACGTCGGGGTCGTTCTTGTCGAAGGAGCCGACGTTGCGGGGGTTGTTGAAGTGGTCGATGACCCGCTCGTGGTACTGACGCTGCAGCACCTGGACCGCCGGTGACCGCGCCTCCCGTGACGCTATCCCCTGGAGGATCCTCTTCGAAGTCAGCCTCAACATTTTTTTATCTTCCTTTCGCGAGATTTCAGAAAGTTTGGAGAGAATAGGATTAGAGCGAAATTTGGGTATCTATTAGGGTATAAGGTTTTGAGCTTTGGCTGTGGCGGTTCTGACTTGAGTTGGGAGATTGTTGAGGGATGGTGAGCTGACACGTGGCGGTCGAGATTCCTCTGGACTCGCAATTTGCGGCGCGGAAATAACTGGATCAGATTGAGAGAATACGTTGGATTGGGCCTTTAGCTTTGGGTCTATAAATTTCATCTGGGCTTCAGCAACTAGTGGATCAACGAGAGAGTGAGAAAAGTGTTTTGGTTCAACCACTCGAATTGTGGTGATTTAAACCTTTTTGGTTTAAAATGTAGAATTTAGATTGTAGTAATTTTAATTATGATTAAATCAATATTTTAATATGTAAATAAATTATAATTTAAATTAGGAATAAAATTTGAATTGTATTTAATAGAGTGTTTAAAATTGTCATTAGAGTTTTGTAACAAAACTTATAAA
This sequence comes from Morus notabilis, assembly GCF_000414095.1. NCBI lineage: Eukaryota > Viridiplantae > Streptophyta > Magnoliopsida > Rosales > Moraceae > Morus > Morus notabilis. The sequence continues at coordinate 455,933 of NW_010362793.1, forward strand.
ACCTCATTGTACATGACATATTTAAATATGAATATAGATGGAGATTTGTTCATCTTTTCATTATGAACATATAAGAAAAATAATCTCAATTGAAGTTGAAACGAATAATTCATGACATTTTAAGCTTAAAGTTGAAGAAAGAAAAACCAAAAAGTGAGTTGCTTCACAATAGCAAAACTATTTAGATGGTTTGAATTTAAGGGGAGTATGAATTCTGATTTTGCCCTCTTTTGTTTTATATGTTTAAATTACTATTTAAATATTTTTGCTACAGTATTTTTGTTGAGAATGGTGTCCTAGAAGCATAAGATGTAATAGGATATTTATTATTTATTTAATAAAAGAGTTTATTCATCATTTTATTTGTATATATTTGTGAATATTTTATGAATATCAATGAAAATTCCGTGATTATTTATGTAACCTTAAACAATATTGTATATAAGTGTTATATACGAGAGGATAATGTTTAAGGATAATAATCAAAAAGCAATGTTCATAATGAATTTAATTAAAGTTCAGAATATTTAATTAAAAAATTATTAATACATGTCATTCCCATTTAGAATGGAACGGTGTTATCTGCACTGTTAATATGGTGAGATATTGAATGAGTGTATTTCGCATAATGAGATTATGTGGAACAATGACACATATACAATATGAATTTCTAATAATTTCCGTTAAGTATAGAAATTCTAATTGAGTCTACCGATGGTCATATATATAATGATCTTAATCCTGAGTTCTTAACAGACTCCTATTTATGGATTTGTGTCTTTTGATTTACTCAGTACGGATTCTGAGATCCTGAATCCTATTCCTTGTATTTTGGAGACATGATGAAGTAGATAGCCGGGAATGTTATTACACGAGATGGAATCCATTCCTTCTTAAGAAAGAAGTAGATAAATAATTCTCTTGAAGGTTGATTCGGTACTTGGACCAGTAGGAGCTCTGATTCATGAATGTGTTTTATGAATCACTGTCCATTAGAGAATCAATGGTACTCAAGGATAAAGATATAATTAGAGAGGTTAACGGATTCTACCTAGCTCTAATTATGAATTATTTAT
>NW_010362793.1:457125-458596 GCF_000414095.1 Morus notabilis
AAAATAATTAATTGAGAATTAATTATTATTTAAATAATGTGATTATTTAAATTTGAATTTGAACACATCAAGATTTATCCATTTAAACTTATTTGATAAGTTGTTCGATTTTATAATTCAAATTAATTTAAGTTTGACTTAAATTAAAATTAGAATTTGAGTCAAAATTGGACTACATGATAAAGGATGATTTTTCTCTTCCTTCCCTATCTGAATTGGCGCCACACACACAGGGTTAGGAAATCCTAAGCGTGGCCGGCCACATTAGAGATAAGAGGAAGGGATTTTCTGTTCGAAATTCAAAATTGGAGATAGGGATTTGATCCTATTTTGAAGTTTGACTTCTACTCTTCAAAATTTTTTCAGCCCTAATTGTTGGTGGCCGAAATTCATAGAGAAAAAAGAGATTGTGCGAGACAATTTTTGAAACAATTTTTACCCTAATGTGAATAGGGTAGCCGAAATTATTCTCTTAGAGGGAAGGAAAATTTTTTCTCCAAAAATTTCACATCATGCATGCGTTGGTGTTTGTGAAAATTCGAGTGTTTATTCTAACCAGTTTTGTCTCATGTATGTCCACACACATGTCTTCGTGGATTCTAGGAATTGACGTGAAAGACATTGGTTTTCTAAACACAAAGCTTTGGAGCAAGGATTATTCGAGGTCAAAGAACTCAAGTTATCATCCTAATCGGCCGCCATGTATTATTCGTAATTGAGTTCTTAATAAATGAATTAATGAGATTAATTTATTCGTGCATAAATTAATATAATCTATAGAGTATCTCAAAGGTTTTATGAAAATTTTTGTTATACACGATCCGCCTCTCCCCATGCTTCCGCATCCGAATTCGATTCGGTTACCAATAATTTTCCCTCACACAATTTAAATTTTTGTTCAAATTTAAATTTTTCTATTCGGTTACCAATAATTTTCTATTCTAAATAATAAGGTGTCATTTTGACCATTTTGTTTTCTCTTTATTAATTGAATGAAAATTGTTTATTTTTAAGTGTAGTGACATGAATAATACTCTTTACCATCTTGAATGGTATTTCTAGATTTATCTCAAATTAGGTTGCGTATTCAGGAAACTACATGGTATGCCACTAAAATTCAAGAACGTTACATTTATAACACTGAAGTTTAATAGATAGGATTTTGTGTAGTGAATTAAAAGGCATAGATCTTATATTTATGTTATTGTATGGCATAAATGTAAAGATTGCATCATTGAGTGGCATTTATTTGTTTCTCCCCTCATCACTTCAGAGAGCTTTTTCTTCGCATGAAAAAGAAAGGTCGGTGATTATTGTTAATTCCGACACATCTAATCGATTCATGGTGATAATCAAGTAAATTAATTCTACGAGTGGGGACAATTTTCTTAAATACGTATTGTTAACCTTTGAATGACGCCCCGGGGCCGTACCGGGGCCGCCCCGGGGCCGTACCAGGGCCGCCCCGGGG
>NW_010362794.1:0-812 GCF_000414095.1 Morus notabilis
GTTTTGGTGTCGAAATGGTGCCCATCAACGGTTAGATCGAAGCTCTCTTTGCGCACTAGAACCGCCACGGGAACGGCGACAACTTGTGGTGTCGTAACGGGCCCCATTACGCGTTAGATAGAATCTCTCTTCGCACTCTACAACCCCCACGGGGACGGTGACAACTTTTGGTGTCCTAACGGGGCCCATCAGCCGTTTGATCGAAGCTCTCTTCACGATCTACAGCTGCCACGTTTTCGGCAAAAACTTTTGGTTGGGGCCCAAAATCCGTCAGATTCTGCGCGCCCTTCAACTGCCCCGGGAAGGGCGACAAATTTTGGTGTCGTAACGGGGCCCATCAGCCGTTAGATCGAAGCGTTCTTCACGATGTACGATTGGCATGGGAACGGCAACAACTTTTGGTGTCCTAACGGGGCCTGTCAGCCGTTATATCGAAGCTCTCTTCGCGATCTACAACTGGCACGAGAACGGCGACAACTTTTGGTGTCGTGAAGGGGCCCGTCAGCCGTTATATCAAAGCTCTCTTCGCGCTCTACAACCTCCAGGGGAAAGGCGACAACTTTTTGTGTCAAAATGGGGCCCATCAGCCGTTAGATCGAAGCTCTCTTCACGATCTACAAGTTGCACGGGAAAGGCGACATCTTTTGTTGTCGAAACGGGGCCCATCATCAGTCAGATCGAAGCTCTCTTCGTGCTCTACAACCGCGACGGGAACGGGGACAACTTTTGGGGTCGTAACGGGGCCCGACCATTAGATGTTATATCGAAGCTCTCTTCGCGCTCTATAATCGCCACTGGAATGGCGACATATT
>NW_010362795.1:0-515 GCF_000414095.1 Morus notabilis
GTGATCTGGATTTAATTTCAAATTTAAAATGAGATATAGCTTGGAAGTGACAAGATTAATTCAGATTTGATTGTTTTTGTGAAGTAATCTGAATATGATGTGGAAAAAATTTATATTCAAGTTCAAGAGTTGCATATTTGAATTTATTAGAGATGATTTGGCTGCAAGTGGTTAGTGATTTACGTGAGAAAAGACTACAAACATGGAGGTGTGGTGTAGGTAGACTAAAGCATTGGTTTGGTTTAAAATTTCAAATGGGATTTCGTGTTTTGGATTAAAAGAAGGCTTATCTGATCCGTGTGTTTAGAGGAAGTCCATGTGAGATCATGAAACAAATAAAATCGTGGAGATTTTTTGGAGAGAGTTTCTTGTGGAGTTACTTTGAAAGGAGATTATGTGTGATATTCTTTTGAGAGAATCATAGAGATTACTGGTGAGATTTTGCGGAGAAGATTTTGTAGAATTAATGTAAGAGAGAACCATGGTGAAAACAGAAGAGCTTTGGAGGAGAGATT
>NW_010362796.1:0-728 GCF_000414095.1 Morus notabilis
TTAGAATGCTTCTTAGGAGAAGAAGCGACACCTTTGCCCTTTCTCTTAAACGGAGTATTAGCCATAAAAAAGTTAAAAACGAAAAGGAAAACCCAAAACAAATAAAAATGAAATCAATGAAACTTACCAGAGAAACGGAGAATAAAATGCCAAAATAGGAACAAGAACTCGATCGAAGGAACTCACGATCGAAACTACCCAAAAATCTCGCAAGAATTGGAAGAAATCGCCAGGAAAATTAAGAGAATCTAAGGAGAAAAATGTAGGGAGAGAGAGAAGGAGAAGTTAAAGAGAGAAACTAAAAGTCCAGATGCGTAAAATCTAAAAAAAAAACAAAACAAAACACTTAAATGTCAAGAACAAAAGGGACATTTCAAAAACTAGGTTAAACCGGTTTTATTTTTAAAGTTTAACTGAAATGGGTAACGTTTTTTAAAAGGGGTAGTTTTAATTAGTACGGTGATTTAAGGGGATAGGATATGTAATTCTCTCTTAATTGTGAGTTAAAGTGAACCCAAAACCCAAAACCACGTATGCAACCAAACAAAGGTTTGGAATGCTCATGGGGTTCAAACATATGAGAACCCTCCAAACAAAGGGTACAAGCTCTTTCTCAATACATCTGAGGCGGAGTCCAAGTCCAAGTCGGTTTTTGAAGTGAATCAGCCCAAGTCACAAGTTCGTCCTACCAATTAAGTCCACCTATTCTCTTTTGTGACGACAATAGT
>NW_010362797.1:0-770 GCF_000414095.1 Morus notabilis
CCCATTATCCATGTATTATTATCTGTGTGAAGATGTAAAATAGTCCCCATTATCGACGATTGAGGTTTAGTCACTAAGTAGTAAGCACTAATTTTTTTCTCTCTTTTGGGCAAAGTAAATTTTCTCTGATGAAAAAAGTAAGATGGGATGAAATTGAGAATTCAAGAAAAAGAAAAAAAGAGATTTAGAATAAAGTAAGGTAATTATTAGATATAGATTTTCGTTAGTGAAGGTGTGAAATGGGATTTTGCTGTGATATTTCTTTCCACGTTGTTTGATTTTAAGAGTTTTGTGTTTTTCTCCTAATTTATTAAAAGGCGATTCTATTCATACACTTTTTTTTTTTACTCTCTACACCTCATTCTAAATATACACTCCATATATTACTTTGCACACTCTTATTATTCCAAAACTGTCCTTAACTATTTTCATAACATTATTAATTCTTGATTACTCTATTTTTCCCTTTAAAAAAAAAGATTACTCTATTTTTCTTTTCACACTCACCATTTCATTTTTAGTTGAAGCTTTAAGCATGGAGCATTTTCTCATATGTAAAAAAAATTACTATTATATTTTTTAGAAAAATAAATGACATTTATAAATATAGAAAATTATTAGTGTTAAATTTACATTTTCTTGACGTTACTATTTAAGAACGTTATAGTAAATTTTTTAGGGTAAATGTCCTTTATTTTTCTAAAAAACCGTAACGTAAATTTTCTTTATGTAAAAACGCTTCATGCCTAAAGTTTTAATTAGAAAAAAAA
>NW_010362798.1:0-257 GCF_000414095.1 Morus notabilis
CACCAAAGGTTGTCCCCGTTCCCGAGGCAGTTTTAGAGCATGAAGAGAGGTTCGCTATGACGGATGATGGGCCCCGTTACGAAACCAAAAGATGTCTCCGTTCCCGTGGCGGTTGTAGAGCGCAAACTGAGATTAGATCTATCGGTTGATGGGCGCCGTTACACAACAAAAGTTTTGAGCGTTCCTTTGGCCATTATAGATTGCGAAGAGAGCTTCGATCTAACGGCTAATGGGGCCCGTTACGACACAAAAAATTG
>NW_010362798.1:1184-1463 GCF_000414095.1 Morus notabilis
GGCTGATGGGCCCCGTTACGACACCAAAATTTGTCGCCCTTCCCGGGGCGGTTGTAGAGCGCGAAGAGAGCTTCGATCTAACGGCTGATGGGCCTCGTTTCAACACCAAACTTTCTCACCATTCCAGTGACGGTGGTAGGGCGCGAAGAGAGCTTCGATATAACGTCTGATGCGCCGGCCCCGTTATGATACCAAAGGTTGTCCTCGTTCCCGCGGCAGTTTTAGAGCATGAAGAGAGGGTCGATATGATGGATGATGGGCCCCGTTACGACACCAAAA
>NW_010362799.1:0-829 GCF_000414095.1 Morus notabilis
ATTTTGATTATCAAATAATCGAAGCATAAATTAATATCGTCTATAGACTTCTCTGATACCAATTGTTGGTAACCGAATCGAATTCGGATGCGGAAGCATGGCGGGGAGGCGGATCGTGTATAACAAAAATTTCAGAAAACTTTTGAGATACGCTATAGATTATATTAATTTATGCACGAATAAATTAATCACATTAATTTATATATATCAAGAACTCAATCAGGAAAAAAAATACCTGGAAGCCGACTCGGATGATAACTTGAGTTCTTTGACCACGAACAGTCCTTGCTCCAATGTTTGTGTTTAGAAAACCAAAGTCTTCCACGTCAATTCCTTGATTTCACGTAAACGTGTGTGTGGGCACACGTGGGACAAAATAGGTTTCTAAAAGCACTCAAATTTTCACAAACACCAACGCATGCACTGTAATGACTGAGAAAATTCCAGACCTTAAATAATACAATTCATGTATTTTTAAGTCAAGGATTTTCTTAGAAAATATTATGTTATATTGTGAATGGAGGATTTATGGAACTAATATATGTATTCCTAAATTCTATAGCAAATTTCATGTTAAGTTCATGTTTCGATCAAGTAAATTCGATCGATAAATTCTCGCCGTATTTTAAGGCAGAATAATTTTCAGTACAAGTATAGTTTGAGAATCTTAATTTCAAGAATCTCTAAGCACAACACGATGTTAGCGGCGTATAAAAAAAACGCACTGACATTTTAAAATGGCATTTTAAAAGAAGAAAAAACTCCTTAATTGCTAGACAATTATGTTAAAGTCACAAGATAAATACCTATAGTAAATGGATACAATATG
>NW_010362800.1:0-296 GCF_000414095.1 Morus notabilis
TAATTGTGTTAAAATTAAGAGGTGTTGATATTTGTAGTTTTTATAAGTAACATCAGGAAGATTGTTGGGTTATTGAGCATAATTATTATTTTACAGTGATAATAGGCGTACCAATTTTAAAGATGAACCACTTTAATTCCTAGAAGTTTTTGTGTGTGTTTATTTTTATTGCTTCCTTCATGATAATTAGTTTGAAATAGGGTCACCAGCCCTAGGTGCGAGCTCTGTTACTGGAAATTGTTAGAGAAATATTATTACTTATGTGAAAATATATAATAGGGGCAATGAGATAAGAG
>NW_010362800.1:359-744 GCF_000414095.1 Morus notabilis
ATTAGTCATTTAAGAAAAATTTTAAAAAAGTTTTTAGTAGTGAGAGTTAGTTGAACTTCTTTATTTTATTTCAAAAAACATGAAAAGGATTTTTGGTAAATAAAACAAGAAAAGGTTGTTACTATCATTATGAATTTTGTGGCCAATGCAATTATGAATACATGTTAAGTTCGTAAAAATAATATAAATAGAATAGACTTGTCCTTCATATGCACATGGGTTGTAATAAACGGTGGAGACAGCCTTTCATTTTAAGTGGGGCATGTCTAAATTTACGCAAATTTCCACTAAAATTTTAGTCATCATCATGATCTATTTGGACCACAAAGATAACGCGTATTTTTATTTTTTCTTTCTTTTTGGAATTATCATTTGTATTTTTTTT
>NW_010362801.1:0-1773 GCF_000414095.1 Morus notabilis
GCCATTGCACCAGAATTAGGCCTACTAATATTGTAATTACGAGGCCCAATCCCAAAATTGACTCTGCCCATACTGAAAACACTAGACCCAGCCCACTTCCGAACATAATTTCGGGATTCAGCCTCAAAATCGCCGGATTTCGCATCGGAATTCCCCGTCCTAGCCATCATCTCGCCGAAGCTAGCCCCAATGGCATCAAAATCACAAAACCCAGCCTTAAGGGCGTTGGAATTCATGGACCCCACTCCAATTCCGTCGGAATCTTCCTCCGTTGCACTGGAACCAGCCCCTTTCACGCTGGAATCGCGAGGCCCGGTCCAAACAGCAGCCAAATCGTCGAGCCCAACCTCCGTCGCGCCGGAATCTGTCTCCGTAGCACCGGAACCAGCCCTTTCCACGCCGAAATCGCGAGGCCTGGTCCAAACCGGGCCGGAATCAGCCCCAACCGCGACCGAATCAGGGCTGGGTTCCTTGTTCCGAGGGTGCCCATGCCGTCCCAGCCTCGAAGCAAGCCTCTCCTCCTCTTAACTCCGGCTCCCACTCCACTTCCCGTCGCCGACCAAGCTCCGCCGCCCTCTCCCGACGGTCGCGACCTCCTTCTGCCCTCCTCCCGTCGTCGAACAAACCCTCGCGCTGCAGATCCGGACCACCCAGCCCTAGATCGCAACGGATCTCACGCTCCTCCATGAGACCCACGTCTCTCCGGCGTCGGAACTCCCTCTTGCGTCCTCGATCTTCGCGAATCGGTGCTTCCCGGTGAAGATCCGCCCGATTTGGCACCTCCACTCTGTCTGGGTCGACGCGATCTGGGCTCTCCTCGCCCCGAGGCACACGATCTCGCCTCTCCCCGTCCCGTCGTTTGCCGTCGCAACCCAACTCGGCCTCCCCGGCCATCGGCCGCGCCGCCAGCAGTGCCTCCATCCTCCGCAGCGTCACCTGCACGTCACCCATCTAGGTCCGAATCTTCCCCACATGATCCCGGAGTTCCCCCATACTCCCTCCAGAAGCCTTGGGATTAGCTCTTAGAGCAGCCCAAAGTTTCTCTCTCAACTCAAAGAGCTCCGTGGATCGTAGATGCTCTGATACCATTGTTAGGATCCTGAAAATCTATGCTTCATTAACAATACTAGAAATGGAAAATTACAAGATAGATTGGCGATTTCGAGGACCCCCGACCTCTAAAATAGTGCACAGCACTAGACACTCTCTACATATCTGATTCCTCCCTCCCTGGCCACTAAACCCCCCATTTATACTCTCCTTAAGACTATTAAAAAAGACTTCTAAATATTAGGTTCCTAACAGTGAACTTGAAGAAAAATTAAAAATTAGAAAATGCTAGTTAAGAGAAAACCTATCCAGAGCCAAGAGATTTTTGAGGTTGTCCTATTTATGTTAAAAAATTGGATTGGTCGGAGTAGGTCTAGGATTCCTTTGTCTTGCATGTTAGGCCATTTTATTTGGTAGTGCCATTTAAAACACCTTTATAGCTTGATATAGTAGTTACCTAGATTGGCCTTCATCTGATGTCGAAGTAAATGCATGTGATTTCGCCCAAATGTGTACAGAAACAAGCGGTCAATTGTAGTACAATTTGAACGGTCGATCCCACGAGGAAGTGTTAAATTGAACAAGAAATGATTAGCAAATAAAAAGCGTTAGGAAAGTAAGCAATCAAACAAAGAAAAAGAATGAGTGTTTTTGATGATTTTTTGAACAATTTAAAATAGAGAAAATTCAATAATAAAAAGTGGTAAGGCTTTGAGAATCCTC
>NW_010362801.1:2020-6936 GCF_000414095.1 Morus notabilis
AAAAGAGCTTGACTAGATTTATATGAGAGTTGACAATAAAATATATTGATAAGAAGAAAAAATATGATAAGAGAAAATTATTTACTCAAATGTATAAAACTTACAAACCATTGGAGAATCAAAAATCCAAATAAGTTCACTACACATATAAGATCATCTCTAGCCTCATCTAAATACTCTAGCCTAGCTTGCACATAATTCTCATAAAATTCTAAAAAGAAAGTATGAGAATAAGAACAAGATAATATGTGAGAATTTAGGCTCTAAAAAATTCAACTCCTAATCACCTTGATAATGATTCTATTTATAGAGTTTAAATATGCTAAAAAGATAAAAATTAGATGCTTAATCGGGGGAGAAAAACATCATATTTCTGAAGAGTGGGACACGTGTCGCAACGTGATTCGCGCGCGGGAGAGACGTGGTGCACAGCTGGACCACGCGGAAGAGAACTGGACGCGCGCGGGAGAGAAACTCGCGCGGAGAGGGAAAGTGCGCGCAAAACGCGCGTACGCGGGGGAGCAGCTGGACCCCACTGGGACGCGTGGCGAGATCTGGTTGGAGGGGCGCTGGCACGCGGGACCCACGCGGAAGAGAGAGGAAGCGTGCCTAACGCGCGCGTGAGTAGAACTCGCGCGGAGAGCGGGCGGTGCGCGCCAGGCGCGCGTCTGCGAGGGGATAGCTGGGTCCCACGGCCTGCGGTGCGGCAGTGATCGACACGTGTCGGCTGGGTTGGCTCGCGGCTTCTTGGCTCGGCTCGCGGCTCTCGGCTCGGCTGGATGATGGGCTGATGGGCTTTGGGCCGAATTGGGCTTTTCTTGGGCTCAACTTTTTTGAGTTGAGATGTGATTTTATGTGAGTTTTTTACTGTAGCAAAAAAGTTAAATGTGATTGTTTGTGAGAGCTTTTTACTGTAGCAAAACTCGAATTCTAAACTCGAATCAGCGAAATGAACGGGGCCCTAGATTGGCCTTCATCTGATGTCGAAGTAAATGCATGTCAGGATTGTTAACGTCAGGACTCAGGATTATTGGTCGAAGTAGCATAAAGCATAACAAGAAAGTTCCATTATTCTTATAATCTTAACTTAAAGTGACTGCTTTAACTGCCTTCTTAAAAAAATATTATTTGTGGGATGCATAATCCGTGCTTTCTTAAACATCCAGTTAGACTTATCCATGATTCAGTTACTCAAAGAAAGCTTAATGTTAGTCTTTTAAATGCGCAATTTCTTTACAGGACCTCCGAAGAAAGCTTCCAGTTACTCGAACCCTATTTCCCTGGCACAACACCATGCAGTTTAGCTTGACGAGAGACATCAGCAAAGAACTTGGCATTGGAAAGTGAATCTGCAGCGTGAGATTTGTTTACTTAAAGGAATTCTTCATAGACGGCGTGTTCTTGAGCCCATTTGTATCTTGATTTTTTAATCATTATTAGCGCTGATGGCCGCTTTTCCTCCCTACCTCTCAAGTCGTTAGCCTCGCAAACTGTCATCGGTTGAAGGAGCTTCTTTCTGTCTCAGTTTTGGTGCATTGTATTCTATTGTCAAATTTCGGGTTGGTGTAAAGCAGTGAATTGTTCTGGCTGTGTTTTTTCTTCTTTTTTTTTTTCTTTATTTTATTCCTTATAAGAAAAGAAAAATTGGAATTGGAAGATAGTGACAAGTTTGTAATGGATGATAAAGTGGCTTAAAAAGTCTGCTGTTCTTTAATTGGTATTTGTTACAACTTACAAGTGATAGCAAGAATTAAAGATAGAGTTTTGTGCTCTGTAGATATATATATATATATATATATATTTGTTTTTTGTTTTAGAGGACTGGCTAATGAGCTAAATTATATCTACGAAAAATCAGCTGGGTTATTTTTTTGTATGGGGCATCATATAAAACTTTTGAAACATAATTGAACCAAAAAGGCAGATGAAATAAATAAAAGGTAGGCCTGTTCCGTTGCCGGGAATCGAACCCGGGTCTCCTGGGTGAAAGCCAGATATCCTAACCGCTGGACGACAACGGATTGTTGGACGTTAGGAAAATTATTAAATAGCTTAGCCGATGTTCAGTTCAGAGCGCCCCTAGGAAAATTATTATAACTTAGGCTATGAGATTTGAGTTTTTAATTTGAGTTAATATGTGACTTTATGTGAGAGTTGTTAATTGTAATAAAAAAATTAAATGTGATTTTTTATGAGAGTTTTTAACTGTAGTAAAACTGAAATTGAAAACTCGAATTAGTAAAATGTACAAGATCTTAAACATTAGGGTAATTGACATAAATATTCCCTAATCTCTTGAGTATGTGACACTTTAGTCCCTATTCTTTTAATCTTAACAAAACGGTCCCCAAGCTCCTTAATCATCGGCAATTTAAGCCTTTCCGTCAATTTTCATTCATTTTCCCCATTACATAAGCTCATTTTGCGGTGAAAAAACCAGAATATCCCCCATTAGAAAGGACACATTGGACAACTTTTATTTTTATTTTTTTTTATTTTTAAATAAGAAAATGCAAAAGAACGAAGCTACCTTCTTGATTAGAACTCGAGAATTCTCATCAATATTCAAACCCAAATTCTAAATTTGATTGCTCAGAATCATCGACATCAGCACAAACATAACTCACGTATCAAACCCATGGATAAAATTATATTAAACATTAACAAATATAAAACCAGAACCAAAATCAAATCAGTCTGAAAAACTTATATATAAGACCCACTAAATTGAATTTGTCATTTAGCACATTCGGTGTGCAGTCTTGGACATGGCAGCAAGACGGCGGTCTGGTTATTAGACCTAACTCGCAACGTCCAGCTCGCGACGGGAAGATGAGGGCTTGGTCTTGCTGCGGTAGGTCCAACTCGGGACTGGAAGGACGATCCAATGTCAGGACAATTGCGGCAGCTCCTCCAAAATCTCTCTCCTCCGCTAAACCCTTGAACTCCACCTTCCTATATGACCACTGGATCTCCACCTCTTGTCGTAACGATCCAAATCTATCATCGCAGGCCAGAGCCGCCGTGATCTCGGTCGTCCCTCCCGTGGCAACAGAACGATTAATGAAGTGTAGGCAGAGGAATTAAAACAATCGAATTTTCTAAGTTGAGTGAAGAAGAAGGTGAGAAATTAGAGAGTATAAATGAATTAGAACGTTGCAAATAGTAAAAATGCTCAATGATTCAAAGAGAGAAAATTTGATAAAAGAGACCGGAGAAAATTAGAATTTGAGGAAATAGGTCAGTTTTTTTTTATAACAAAAAAATGATGACGTGTATCTTACGTGGCAAAAAATGTGTCCTATTAGTCCTAGGTCATTTTCAAAAATCTCATTTCCTCACAAAACCGACCGCCGCTAGACCCTCTCTTCCCCCCGAAACCGACCGCTCGACCATCTCTCCCCCGACTGAGGAGCTCTCTCACGACCGACCACCGGTTTTTCTCTCCGATCACCTCTCGCCGACCGCCGGCTTTTCTCTCCGATCAGTCGCCAACCTCACGACCGACCGCCGGCTTTCCTCTCACCTCTTTCTCTCTCTCCGATCCATTCTCCGATCTCTCTCGTCTCGGCCGACCGACCACCTCACCAAACACCGACTGTTCATCAAAAACTGACTCCGTTCCCACTAAAACCGACCAAAAACCGACCCCGACTCACCAAATTCCCGAACACAAAAACCGACCACCTGCTCACCAAAATCCGACTAAAATGGCATAAAAAACCAGCTCTTCTTCCTCAACTAAAACGGTCATTTCCCGAACAGTTGTCGACGAGGCAATGGAAGCTGCCGAGGTAATATTCTTGTTTTACTTTTTCTTATATATTTTTGCAAGAACACAAACTTAATATAAGCAACATTGGTATGTTCATAGTCGGTTCTTAGTCGGTTTTGGTTCTGGTCTGTTCTCAGTCGGTTCTAGGTCGGTTTTAAGTCGTTTCTGGTGGTCGGTTCTTAGTCGGTTCTTGTCGAATATGGTCGGTTCTGGTCAGTTCTTGTCGAATACGGTCGGTTCTGGTCGGTTCTTGGTGAGGTCAGTTCTGGTCGGTTGGTGGTCGGTTCTTGGTCGGTTCAGGTCGGTTTTGGTCGGTTCTGTTCAGTTTTGGTCGGTTCTGTTCGGTTTTGGTCGGTTCTGTCTGTTTGGTCGGTTCTGTGGGGATTTTGGGTCGGGTCATGGTCGGTTCAGTCGGTTCTTGTTGGTTTCTTAGTCTATTCTAGTCGGTTCTGTCATTTTGGTCGGTTCTGACCGGTGTGTTTTTTCTTCTTTTTCAGTATGACCTCCCAAAGTACAACACAGGTGAACTTCCTGGGATCGGACATCTAAAGATGATCATGGATCCTGTGCGGCAGTATTTCCCAGTGAAAGTGACTATGAAGTCAAAGATCGAGGCTTTAGAGGTAATCAGGCATAATCTAGACCCCGAAACAGAAATGCCAATTTTCAAGGAGTCTGCCTTCGGACATTTTATTTCGATGTCTGAAAATATGATATATTTTGGAGTATTGACACAATATCTGCTTTTGAGGCGGATAGAAACAAAAAAGAAACATGAGTTGTGGTTCATGATTAATGGAACCACAACTCGGTTTGGAATGAGGGAATTTGCATTAATTACTGGATTGAACTGCGGGGAAACTCCAGAGCCGGATGTGATCTTGAAAGCTTCGAAGAATAGAAGATTATTGGAGCATTTTAAGTCCCATGTAGTAATTGTTGCTGATTTAAGAAAATTGCTCACAGGGAAGAAGATAAAAGGTAGCGATAAAGCAAAGATCGCTATCATTTATTTTTTAGCACAAGTATTATTATCTGGGGACGAGAAGAAGACCGTCCCACTGGATTGGCTGTCTTACGTTGACGATTTAGAATTCTTCAACAGCTATCCATGGGGCAGGGTGTCTTTTGAATGCACCCT
>NW_010362801.1:8272-9616 GCF_000414095.1 Morus notabilis
CTTGAGCCTGAGGCAGAACTTGAGCCTCAGGTTCAGCTTGAGCCTGAGGCAGAACTTGAGCCTCAGGTCCAGCCAGAGCCTGAGGATCAGCTTGAGCAACAGGTTCATTCAGAGCCAGAGTCTGAATCGAAGAATGAAAAGTGACTTAAGAGGCCCAGCAAGTATATTGAGTCGCCTTACACAGATCCCCTACGTAACGTGAAGAAGAAGATGTGGACCTTTAACGATGCAGTCGAGGCCTTCAACAAGTGGTTCGCTGATTCTAGTACGGACTCTGAGCTGATTGAGTGCGGTTTTGGAGATTGGAGGAAGGACTTCTTCCAGATCATCTTGAAGCCAGGTGAATGGCTGTTCAATGATGTAAGTAATCACAACATATTTACTAAATTTATAGTCTTATTTTTTATACCATTATCATTATACTGAATTAATTTTTTATGACTTATAGCAAATTGACGAGGCATGGGGTCTTCTATCGATTAGAAGGTCAAGGGCACCTGAAGGGCAGTTCAATAACAATGTTGTCATCCTAGATGATATATTTTGCTAAAAGTTGAGAGCGCGATTCTACATCAATAAAAAGAAATTGGCAACATATACGTTTGACAACGACTTAGATGAATATGTCTGTGGACAAAAGCGCATAATTGGCCAGAAATGGGATGGCGCGCAGGGCTTCACTATGCCTTTTAACATTGGGAGGAAGCATTGGGTTGCGCTTTATGTTGATTTATCTGAATTCAACATAAAGGTGTATGACTCAGCTGTTATGATGTACAGAGATCAACAGATGCAAAGACAAGTGGAGCCAATCGCGGTCATGATGCCTAAGTTCTTGAAGTACACAGGTTTATTCAACCATCTAGGCGATAAACTTGACTGTGAGTGGCTAATCGTTCGTCCCAAGTGGTTGGTCCACAACCTTGATCAGGTGACTGTGGACTTTTCACATACAAATTTATCGAATACCTTGTCCGCAGAATCCCGTTAGAAGAACTCGCTGGGAAAAAGTAGAAGCTTACCGGTTGAAACTTGCGGTCGCAATTTGGAGCGAGTACAAGTTGAAGAGGCCAGTGACTCCTAGTATATGAAATGTTTGTTGTTTTGGTTGTAGTAAAATAGATACAAAACATTATTGCAATATGTGGTTGATTATTGGCATTGCATTGCATTTATAATTTATCATATTCAACAGGTTATTTTGGCTCTAGGGAAGCTTATATTTATGGGGAAATTCTGCCCAAATATTTACACAATAATATATGTTTTTTTCTTTGCTTTTGAAAACTTCAAACCAGTCCCGAAGATTGCAAAATGTGTGTTTCATTGTAAAATTAGGGGTTT
>NW_010362802.1:0-987 GCF_000414095.1 Morus notabilis
GTGAATCTTTGTCAACAAGTGGCAGTGGCAGCGACGGCGGCAGCTTTAATGAGCTTATGGCGTACCTCAGTAAAGGTTTAGTGGTCGACGATACGGCAGAATCGTTTGACTTAGTTCAATGGTGGAGGGCACGGGCATTAACTTGGCCAATCCTAACTCGATGGGCAATGGATATATTTTTGATCTCAGTCTCCACTATCCCATCCGAACAAGCCTTCAGTACTACAGGAAGAATACTTGAGGAACGCCAAAATGCATTACAAAGGGATATTGTTGAAGCCGTAGTTTGCATTACGGATTGGGATCGGACCGATCAACATCTACAGGACACAATTTCGCCGGCAAGCCAAGAATGGATCGATGAATTTAATTGATTAACATTTAATTTTGAAGACGATCCTTCAGTTTTAAATTAAATTGTAAATTTGTAATTTGTAAATATTTATTTACTTTTGACATTGTATTTGTAATTGTATAACTTTGTATGTTTGTAAAATTTGTAATTCGTCAAAAAATGATTGCACTCTTTTTTCCTTGCCAAGTTTTTATCCCAATTGAGTTTTTCTTTGTAAGGTTTTTAACGAGGCAATCATGAATTATGAATTTAATATACATCATTAATATACATGATTAATTTATTCAATTGTGTTAATAACGTATGTTGAATGTTGATTTTGATTTTTATATAATTTTAACACAAACTAACTTAATAATTAAAAAAAATTAAAAAAAAATTCAGGTTATTCAGGCGGGCTCGGGTGGCCCGGCCCCAGCCGAGTTCGGGTAGCCAACTATAAGCCTGTGGCCCGTTCAAGGGCATTTCTAGGCTCGGGTGGGCCGCCTGAACTTTTTAGGCGGGTCAGGTTCGGGCAAAAACTTGATATTTTCGGGCGGTCCGGGCGACCCATCCAAAGTTCCAGCACTAACCACCTCCGCAGTTGTGCAAAAGGGGACAGAGCGGAGTTTTTGCTTGTTATTGTTTTATAT
>NW_010362803.1:0-755 GCF_000414095.1 Morus notabilis
GTTATGGTTCCTTAGAGTTTAGAATGGTTGTATAGGAATTTGTTCATTATAATGGAATTAGATAAGCGGCCTATCATCGCCGTTAGGGTTTATTTTATTTTCTTTATTAGAAATTTTGTAAACCGAAAAACGGTATAGGAATTTTTATGTAAAAATTCTTGGAGGAGATTTATCAAGGATCTTGAAGATGGATCTTGAAGATGAAGGATATGCAGGTATCTATTTTTTCCTTGGTTTATAAAATTGTTTTGTGTTTTTTGAATAAATTGAAAAACTGCTTTGATTTCTGAAAATCTGGGTTACTGTCGCACAGGCACCGGTCGACCTCACCGGTCGACCGGTTAGTGTAAGGTGGTTGACCGGTTGAGTATAATTGCTCTGTCACCGGTCGACCGGACCTAACGTGACAGTATACGATTTTGCAGTTTTTTGAGATTTTTTCAAGAAAACATGAAAAATAATTTTATGATAACCAGAATTTGATCGTGATGAAGAATTCAAGGACAACCGGGAAGATTCAAGATGAAGAATCGATATATGATGTTTCGATTATTCTTAGTAATCTTTATTTTTTCTTTTCTCTAGGATGGAACCATAATATTACGGTTATTATTATTATTATGCTTGTTGCCTAGCTTAATTGCTTTGTATGATTGCATATAATATGATTTGCTAAATATGTGATAACATGTCATGTAGAATAGGAAGTGCCGCTCATTAAAATTGTTCATGCATATTTCTTAACATAAAACCTT
>NW_010362804.1:0-496 GCF_000414095.1 Morus notabilis
TTTACATTCATACTTCCTAAAGTCTCCAACCACTGCATTCCTAGAATTATATCTATCCTCCCAACTCCAATGGCAAAAAATTCTCAATTATGGTTAAATCCTGCATGGTCGACACCACTTCCTTACACAACCCCTGCCCCTATACCGACTCCCCCGTTCCCATTTGAACACCAAAACTAGTTGTAGGAGTTATGGGCAGTTTTAATTTCGTAACTAAGGTAAGAGAGATAAAATTGTGAGTTGTTCCGGAATCGATTAAAACAATTACCTCACAATGGCCGACCTCCCGCTTTATCTTCATGGTTTTTGGTGTAGTCAGCCCCACCACGGAGTTCAAGGACAACTCGATCACCTCGGTTCGCAGCAACTCCCCGGACTCCTCCTTTGCCTCGTCCGACTCACTTTCCTCGTTTTCTATCTCGTCCTCATTGCTAACCAACATAATCTGCAACTCCCTCTTTTTACAGCGATGTCCCACCGTGAACTTCTCATCACA
>NW_010362805.1:0-2690 GCF_000414095.1 Morus notabilis
AATGTGAAGAAATTTTAGTAGGGAAAATAAAAATATAAGTTGTTTGGTAAGAGAGAAAAAAGAAAAGAAGAGAAAATGAAGTGGAAAATAATACATGTGAACCCCACTATTTTTTTTCTTTCCACAAGTGGGCAGAAAATGAGATAAAAAATGAGAACAAGTCATTAAAGTGAGCAAAATTACTAAACTACCATTTTCTCCATCAAAATCCAAGTAAAAAATTTAAGGGTATAAAAGTAATTTATGAGTAAGATTTTTTCTTTCCTCCTAATTTAACTTCTAATACTAAACAAGTGAAGGTAAGCTCATTTTCTTTCCATCTTCTCATACCAAATAACATAAAAAAAAATCAATTTTCTTTTCATCATTGCTATTTTTCATCACTTCCATATTTCTTTCTATTATATTTTCTTTCCTTCCTACCAAACATAAGTTCTAGTTCTAACTTTACCCAAAAAAAAAAAAAAAAAGGTTCAAGCTCAAACTAGCTCTAAAGGTTGACAATCGTAGAACTTTATTACGTTTTCCATGTAATATCTGTCTGTTATTGCTCCTATAAGCTGCTTTTGGTTACTGGGTTAAAAGAAAGTGTTTAGATAACTTTTCCCAAGTACTCATAAAAGCTCTTTTAATAAGACTTAGAAAATTATATCAAATTTCAATTAACATTTAAGAAAACTTCATTATAATGAGTGTTATTTTTTGAGTCAATCATAAAGAGTTTATTGTTTATTAGAAGATTCAAATATCAGCTTAAGCTAATTTAAAAATTGCAGTTCCAAACACTAATTAAAATAGTACAACATTTATTCTCTTTTTTTATTGCCTAAAAACAAAAGCAAAAATAATGGCAAACATGCAATTCTTATAAGAGGAAAGCTGGTTGTAGACTTTTAAGTCTGTTTTCTTTCTTTTCCTAAAATAATTGATGCTTCAATAGTTTTTTTTTTTTTTTCCTTTTTTGATAATTGCTGCAAGTACCCCTTATTCCTTTAACACGCTAGTGCGATCTAATTTTAAAAGTTAGCTATGTAATAAATTGTTTCATCAGATATTATTTGCATTGATATTCACGGTAGCGAGGATGATATGTGGACCTTATCTCACTTACGTGACTCTCAAAGCTAGGAATCCTCTCATCATACAGGTACTAAACTCATAGCCATAGACTTGTATTCGTTATTTTAATTGTAAGATATTAATTTGTCAATTATTATAAATTAGATAATTGACTAGAAAAATTATGACAATTAATAAAATTAGATTATTATCATATTACGTTATTAAATTTTTATATTTAATAGTAACCACCGATAAAAACGTAACAATTAAAAACCCGTCATTCCATATATAAATGTATATATATGTATCTAAAATTATATTATACGTTCTTACTTTTTAATACCAACTTATATGAGTTGTCATACTTTTATTATATTAAGTGTCTAAAAACTTATCACCTCAGTTAATGTTAAAAAGAAACTTCCTAAAAGAGAATTGCAATTCATTACCGTGTGAGTTGATATATGCCAAAAAATTTGCATCCCTAGTAGTACTCTACCTCTAAAAAGACATGATTTATGTGTGTTTATGTTGTTCAGGCCATGGCAATGTCATTGCAGTTAGTCAGCGCTTTCTGGTTCTACAAGATTGCGAGGATGGTTAAATACAAACTGACGAAGAGATCCATGCCCAAAAAACTTGCCTGAAAACGCTACATCATCAAACATAATTGTATCTACGAAGAAAAAACATCGTATTGCAACTTTTATTTATGCCTCACGAGATCCAAGTCTTATTGTGCAAATCAAGTTACCTGAATGGTTGATTCTTTTGATAGAACCAATGGAATTGAAATAAAGAATCGATGTGTTATTATGCGAAAATTTTGTGAAATCGAGAGGGCCGTTGCGCGCGTTACTCAGTGGAGCATGTAAAAGGAATAAATTAAAATAAATAAACAGCAAGTGTCCAAAGACTACTTTTTGAGACTAAAACAGACAACTACCAAACGTAAAATGTATTAATATGAGAGGAAATATAGACTTATACAAGATTAATACGTTCTTCTAGACTAGACGGTTTAGCAAACGGTTGACCCACTTGCACCTAAAACCCAACTGTGCGAATAAATGAGGTTTTAAGTGCTAAAGACAAATTCCACTAGCGGATATGGATCATGGGAAACTTGCAAACCAGACTAGATACCTTTTAGTTTTTTCACATCAGAAGAGAAAACGACTCTGAAAAATTATTTAGTGTTGGAGATTTTGAGAGGAGAGGATTAATCATGGAAGACCAAGTACGGAATGTGGTTGTATTGGGGGTTATTTCGTGGTCAACAGCTTTTTTGGTAATTAGAAAAATCTTGTCAAACCGTTCATTTGGATTCTGCAATCGTCTTGTTTCGACGGCGCATGCAACTTTGGCTGTGACTTTAGCTTCCCTTTCTGTTGAAGATTGGAGTTGCCCTGTTTGCCCTGTGGCTTCAAAGTCTTCTCCTAAGCAGGTAAATCGCCAATGACCATACCATTTGATGTCGTTTACGTCAGAAAGGTTAAAAAAGATTATTATAGGCTAAAATCCTAAGAATTCCTTTGTATTTTTTTTTCTTTATTTTTGTTGGCTCGATAAGATAAGAGCTTTACATATATATAACAATGATAATTTTTTTTTTTTTTTTTTGGCTG
>NW_010362806.1:0-1281 GCF_000414095.1 Morus notabilis
TGGCAAACGACGCAACAATAAATATGACAACAATTACAAAATCACATCAGAGAGAAAATGACAATATATGGCCTCGTTCACTTTGTGAATTCGAGTTTTCAATTCGAGTTGAGATATGATATTTTTTAAAAGCTTTTCACTGAAACAGAAAAAGTTAGATGTGACATTTTCTGAGAGCTTTTTATGGTAGAAACCTAAAACTAAAAACTTAAATTGGTGAAATGAATGAGGCCAAATAACACTGAAAACGACAATAAATTTGTAACAGTTCATGACGACCAAGTCTGAGACTGAACCACCGATTCTTAATTGGTATGTTGAGTTAATGAATGGGCTTATACGGAAATTCAAAAAAAATATATCAAATAAATGTTTGTTCATGAATAAAATACTTTGTCCGAAGTCCACGAAAAAACCACTTCAAGCTGCCATGGAAGGATTACAAGAGCTTTCATTCAAGGAACACTGACAAGTATAAATGAGAACTTGTATTATTGTTTCTTAATTAAGTATATATATAAAACCACACCCATATATATATATATATGCCTGATAGAATAGATACTTTGCGAGCTTATTTAAGCTTGGCCGATTAAATATCACAGATGCTAAAGATTTCTGTTTATAACAACTTTTTCAGCTCAAGTTAGGAATATACTTATATCTTTGAGAAAGGAAAAGTGAGGAATATTGCAGTGAGAAAAGAGATTCATATTGTGCCAAAAAAGGAAAGACATAATAATTCCATTAGGTGACAAAAAAGGAAAAACATAATAATTCCATTAGGACGTAATGAGCACATGTAGCTCTTCTAATTGGTCCTTATGGACTAAGTAATGGCCTTTTGACGAAACCAAATTGTCTTTAAAAAACGAAAGGGAAAAGCCATCTTCTACCACCAGGGAAATACACTTCTTAAAAAGTTTTAAAAAAAGAAGAGGATCATGGTGTAAAGAAATAATTATGAAACAAAATCTAAAAGACTAAAGAAAATTAATGTAGTGATAATATTATATGAAAACGTGCATATGACCAAATATTTTTTAATTCTCTAATTTCCATCAAAAGTATTGTTCAGTTCTTAAACGATTCATAATGCCACAAAAAAAAAAAAAAAAGAATTCCACAAGAGAGTAATTAGAACATGTAGCTCTGCTAGCTAATTAATTGGTCCTTAATCGACTAAAGTCTCGTTCATTTCACTGATTCGAGTTTAGAATTCAAGTTTTGCAACAGTAAAAAGTTCTCAGAAACAGTCACATCTAACTTTTTTGCTACAGT
>NW_010362807.1:0-1046 GCF_000414095.1 Morus notabilis
CAAATGCCACCCACAAATCTTCTATCTACCTCTCTATGCTTAACTTCTTGAAGAATCAAAACATCTAGAGCTTCCTTACATACTACCTCCCGAATTCCCCTTCTCTGTAGGGAGGAATTTCCTCTAATATTCCAAGACATCAACTTCATAAATCACCTCTTACATCCCCATTAACGTTCTTCTCATAATGAACATTAAACTCCAAATTCTTCAATTCTCTCTCCTTTCCTTTTCTCCTAACCAACCTTGTAGCCCCTTCAATTTTCTTTGATGTTGTCAGTTGAATTTGCTTCAATTTTCTTAGATGTTGTCAGCTGGATTTGCATCTTTTGAAGAGCTTCACTCAGCTTTCTCGACTTAACCTTTTTACCTCCGATCGAGACAATATTACCTAGATTTACCCTAATTATCTACCAATTTTCCTCCTCCTCTTCAGGAGCACCCCGTACCGCTCTTGACTCCCCACCGACCTCAATAGCCTTTAAAACATCTCCTACCTGTGCTCCGCCCTCCAAACAACTCTCCAATTTTTCCTCCCATCCGACTGGTTTTAAAGATGCAAAAGGAGGCAAATCAAGAATGGTCGGGCTAATGGCTTGGCCTTCATAAGAGCTCAAGGACTTTACCCCTCCTTCCTTGGTCATCAATTCTTCTGAGTTATTAAGGGGCTAATTCTTGAGTTAAAAACTCAAAAAAAAAAAAAAAAACACTCGAGTTATAACTTTATTCAAGTTCATGAATTTGAGTTTGAGACTAAAACTCGAGTTCAAGTTTTCCTTTCAACTTGAGTTTAGAAACTCGAACTCAAATTAATAAACAGTATTTTTTCTATTCTTTGAACTTAAATTAATAAACAGTATTTTTTCTATTCTTAAAAATACTATAACTTTTTCGTTTTAATTACGATTGAGATGATTTTTTTTTCTATGCGTTGACAACGAAAAGACGAATAAAACCTTACCCATATACTCTATTAAAATTTTTCATTAGCATTGAATTTTTATTAAAATATTATCTAAATACAAATTCAAGTTTTGACTCACTCA
>NW_010362808.1:0-329 GCF_000414095.1 Morus notabilis
CCTCTTTACGACACCAAAAGTTTTCACCGTTTCCGTGCCATTCGTAGATGACGATGAGCTTCGATCTACCGGCTGAGGGGCCCCGTTACGACACCAAAAGTTGTCACCGTTCCCCTGGCCCGAAGAGGGCTTCGATCTAATGGTTGACGGGTCCCGTTACGACGCCAACAGTTGTTGCCGTTCCCGTGGCGGTTGTAGGGCATGAACGAAGCTTTGATCTAACGGCTGATGGGCCCCGTTATGACACCAAGTTTCACCGTTCCCGTGGCAGTTGTAGATCACGAAGAGAGCGTCGATCAAACGGCTGATGGGCCCCCTCTCAATACCCA
>NW_010362808.1:404-609 GCF_000414095.1 Morus notabilis
AAGTTGTTGCCGAAAATGTGGCAGTTGTAGATCGCAAAGAGTGGTTCGATCTAACGGCTGATGGCCCCATTACGACACCAAAAGTTGTCGTCGTTATCGTGCCATTCATTGATCGCGAAGAGAGCTTCTTCGATCCACCGGCTGATGGGCCCCGTAACGACACCAAAATTTGTCTCCCTTCCCGGGGCAGCTGTAGAGTGCGAAG
>NW_010362809.1:0-2847 GCF_000414095.1 Morus notabilis
GAGAATTCAAACTCAGTGAATTAACGAAATCTATAGCTAAGATGACCAGCCATATCTTTAGCAATCAGTTTACTACAAAAATCTGGAGACGTTCATCACTATTATGTTACCCGCAGATGAACCGCTTTTGATGCTACCTTGTCTGCAATCTAATTATCTTCCCTGTTGATATGATTATATAAGATGACGTTTGGTTCATTAGTTCAGAATCATAATTCATAATTTTAATTTATAAAATTTAATTTTTTTATTAAAAAAAAAATACCCTAACAAAATTACGAATCACAATCTTAAACAAAACAGAATCTTTAAAATAAATGTCACCTAAGAAGTTATAATATTAATATCACGAAGCTGGGACCACGCTCTGATTTAACGTGTTTTGTATAATTTCCAAGAAACCATCACACTTCGAGATTTGAGAATTTGCACCACATAACACGTTACTTTATATAAAATATGCTGATAAAGTATCTATCAAAAAATCTGAAGCTGGAGTGGTTTTTTTTCGGGACAAATATTAAGAGTTTTGAGGGTCAAAATTGTAAATAAGGCTGAGTTAGCAGCAGATATTATAAATTTTTCTTATTCTTTCTTTTTTTTTTTTTTTTTACTGAGCTGGAGGTTTGTTACAACAAACCCCTGTTTTCTTTCTCCAGCTTTTGTATAAGTTACTTTTTCTCAGTAATTTCATCAAGCCATGAGAATTAGCGACACGACTCAAAATTCATACGAAATTAGCAGGTTTGAGTTTAGTATAAATGGGCTTAGGTCAAAATTAGGTTGACACAATTAACACGATTAGTAAATTGATTAGATTAGGGTTAACCTCCTAGCACGAATTGACACGATTAAGGGCCCGTTTAGTTCGCTGATTTGAGTTTTTAGTTCGAGTATAGATGTGACTTTATGTGAGAGCTTTTTATTATAACAAAAAAGTTAGATGTGACTAGGTGTCATCTGCAATCTAATAATATGTGATATAACATGCAACTTTATATGACATATTAAATACAAATAATGTGAATTTTAATATTTGTAGGTAAAATTCAATTATTTTTCTTAAAGGAAAATATAAATTGATCAATAAACATATTAATACTGTCATGACCGTATTAAATAAGTCATTATTATATTAATTATTTATTGAATATATTAATTTAAATGGATTATACGCATTGACTCAGTTAAAACGATTAATAAATGAGTCGTGTTTGGATTGATATTTTTGATATATTTAATGAACATGTCGTGTTTAGATTGATATTTTCTGACACGATTAATAAATGGTTTGATACGAATACGACTCACTAACACAAACTGCCACCTCTAATGAGAATGCTTCCTTTCTTTTATAATTCTCCTTTTAGTTTTTCTCCACTTTGTAATAGATAAATTGATAATAAATTAGAGAACAACTGCACTTTTATAATAGACAAATTCATGATAAATTAGAGAACAAGTTGTTCTTCTATATATTTTTCTCTCTCTCTTGTGCCGCTAAAGATGATAAACATAAAATATTAAACGTTCTCGCTACTACCTATTCCAAATTCGTGATTGACCTGTGGGCAAAAAAGAAAAAAAAAAAAAATTTGATGTTAAAAATTTATATACTGGTAGACCAGGCATTCTCATATAAATATTGGAAGCTCTTGAAGCATTTGTTCTTATCACTTTTCAGTTAATAAACATGGAGCACACAATCTCTCACTCTTCCCTCAGAGTACCCCCTTTTATTTCTCAGCGTTACAAGGTCTCCTCTCAAGTGAATAGGTTTATTCCAATTAAGCCCACAACCAGATTAGATATTAAATCATCCAACTTTTCTCCAAAATCCTCCACCAATAAATTGATCCAGCAAGAAGGGCTCTGTGGGGAAAGCAGGTTTTCAAAATCCTTATTATTCGGCCAACATAACCGTAATCACAGTCGGGTACGTGCTCAATTTATGTAGTTTGGTGATTTCGTGTTTGTCTTGTTTGTAATACACTAATTCATGATTTGGGTTTAACTTAGGGGTGAAATTTTAGCCTTTGTTTGGGGATTTTTTTTTTTTTTTTTAGAATAATAGACCTTAGTATAACTGGTTTAGTTAGATGCAATTTGGGATCAAATTTGGGAGGATTCCTTCTACGAAAGCTATGGAGGAGATCTTCAATATCAAATCTTGATTTCTGATTCATTGATTCAGTCCTTTTCTTCGACAAGCCAACCAAAATTAAACCAAATTTTGACGACTATACCATGCCATTCAATTACAAAAAATAACATCAACTTACTATTATTGTTCATTAACAGTAATAGGATAGATTCTATGATACAATTGACAATCACTTTATATTTCAATGGGGACACAAGACAAATCTTACCACAAACTCTCACCTTACTGGTAGGAAATTTCAACGCCCCCTATCATTTTCATGAATTTGTTTGTTTTATGACTTTTATCGCAGGTTCTATTTGTTTTGTCCCTATATTTTATAATTTGTTTTGTTCAAAAGGTTGGTTTTTCTTTCGTTTTTGTTTTTCTATTCTCGATTCCTCTTCTTCTTCTCCCTTTTGATTTCCAGCAAGATTTTTTTTTTGGTCATACTAGTCTTGAACACGCGTTCGGCGCTGCGTGATTTATTTAAAATAACTATTATATTAATCGTTTACAAAAAAAGAGAGAGAAGAAAAAAAAAGACATAAATTTAACTTATTTTATTGTGCTTTAAACTAACACTTTTTTATTTTGTTTCATTTATTTGTATTTATTTGGTGTTATTTTATTTTATTTTAATATATTTTTGTTTAATTTTATATTTTATTCAAATTCTTTGTAGTATTTTTATTTGAGGAGTA
>NW_010362809.1:5640-7881 GCF_000414095.1 Morus notabilis
TTCTCATTTTAATAATTAATGTTGTATATTATTATATATTTAAACCCAATATTAAATATAATTCATGATATTATAATAATAAAGAATCATTAAATAAAAGGAAATAAATAATAAAAAATATAAATAAAAATTATTATTGTAAAAAGTAATTAATAAAATAAAATAAAAATGTAATTATAGTAGAATACTTAGTGCAACCCGGATACAATCCAACTTGGAGCTCGGATAAGAGATTCCTAAATTTATCGTAATGTGTATCTTCTATAACTGTTTTTGTCTCACCCATCGTCTCATGATCATCACTAATCCCAACCACATCATTTAGCATAGCAAACATCTCGTCAACATGTTCACTGACAACTGCAGTAGCAACACGTATTTCACCATGGTGAATCCATGTGGTGTAACTTGTATCAAAACCCCATCGATGTATGTGTGCGTTCATTATTTCTGGTGGTAGCATCTCATGATTTCTACACTTGATCAACGGATAACTAATACCCCCGGTTGAATTTGCATAATTCTTTCCAACCTCAATAAAAGCACACAACTCATCACAGTACTCATCAGACAATCAGTGCCTTAAATGTATCTAACTCTTATCCATAGGAATCTCCACTATGAAGAATTTATAAAGTTTTATCAAATTTTATGAAAATTAACATTAGTTTATTTAATTATTTTATTAGTAATGTAAAACTAATTAAAATTTTATTCATACAAATTTTAATCTAATTACCACATATTCCAATTTTAATTATAATTTACAATTCACAATTCAAAATCGAAAACCAAAAACTAAATTCAAAATTCAAAACAAAACCACAAACCACAACCAAAATACCAAAATCAACTTATAAAATACCAAAATATTAACTCACAAAATCTAAACCCACAAACACCGAGGGTTGGAAAACGGTATGGCAGCATGGCTGGAACGGCGACGGCGGCCGAAAAACGACGACGATGACCGGAAAAGTGGGCGGCGAGGGGGAGATGAAAACTTCACTTTTTTGGCCTTTTTTTCTCCACAAATGAAAGATTTGAGGAGAGAACGATAATACTAAGCTATTTTCAGTATTTTTGGACAGTTTTTGGAGGTTTTGGACGGAGAAAATTAGAGAAAACCGGAGGGTCACGAGAAAAATGAGGGAAGGAGTTCTGCGATCGCGTTTATATAGGTCGCTTTTTGTGACGACATTATTTCGTCGCAAAAAATATTAAACAGTTGTCGCAATTAATAAAAAAAATGTCGTTGTTCTTCTTTACCTCATTAATATTTCTGAGAATATTCTTGAAGAATATACCCGTGCTCATTTTTTGCGACGACTTTGTTAAAGATGTCGTCGCAAATAATTTTAAGGAAACCGCCAAAGTTTCCGCCTTTTTTTTTGGAAAATTAAATTCCTGGTTATTTGTGATGAAATTATTAAATAAGTCGTCGCAACAAATAGTCATTTTTGATAGAATTTTCTGGAACCCTTTTATGTGACGACACGTGTCATCAAAGAAATATTTAGAACCTCTTCGCGGGAAACCGCTAAATTTTTTGCCTCTTTTTTGTCACATCCCCGCCAGTCGTACGTATCAATATTTGCGACGACTTGTCATCGCAAATAATGGACAAATTGGCGCCAAAATTGTTGGCGCTAGATTGGTTTTCCAGTGTCAAAATTGTTGATGAAATTGAACTGTATCGCTTTCATTATGTCTTTTTTCTTTCTTTTTTTTATAGGTTTTTGTTGAATATGCGTTTTATACTTTATTTTTTATTCTTTAGGTAAAACATACAAAAACTCAAGCTGTGAAAGTTTTTTTTTTTTTTTTTTGCTTTTTTTTCTCTGATATAATCTTTATACATTATTGTTGTCAGTGTGTGCTAGATTAAAGATTCGATAATTATTATTTATTTTTTTCTACAATACGTCTATATTAAAGACACTACAATTTTTTTTCCCCTCACATCTATTCTTTCTTACTAATATATATAAATCCGAGCTCCCAAAAACACTGTTTAATAACATCTTCGTTCTATATTTTTGTCGTTTTTTTTTTTTTTTCCTAAACTATTCATGTTGCTTTTTACTCCTTAAAATTTATATATCCCTTTATAATTCTCAAAAATGTTATTTATCAAGTATGACCTCCATAAATACTTTCTCCTAATTGTTCCACTGAAATAAGTTTTCGATTGCGCCCTTATTTCTATTCGTTCTTTACCAAAATGTATACTTTAAAAAA
>NW_010362810.1:0-287 GCF_000414095.1 Morus notabilis
ACGGCCGGAAAACACGGTTCATTAGATCCACGAATGCAGCCGGGGCATTCGTCAACCCAAACGGCATCACCAGAAACTCGAAGTGCCCATACCGAGTTCTAAAAGCAGTCTTCGGAATGTCTTCCTCCTTGATTTTTAGCTGATGGTACCCAGATCTCAAATCAATCTTAGAGTAGAACTGTGATCCACCCAACTGATCGAACAATTCATCGATCCTCGGTAGTGGGTACTTATTCTTCACAGTCACTCTGTTCAATTGACGGTAGTCAATGCACAACCGAAGAGAT
>NW_010362810.1:1225-1501 GCF_000414095.1 Morus notabilis
TGGTGGCATGTACTGTGGTGGCCCTTCTTGGCTGTAGGAAGTGTCACTTTGGGCTTGTTGAGCCGGCGGCCGATTAGGACAATTCCTCCTAATATGGCCCACCTACCCACAATGGTGACACCTAGGCCCGTATGGAGCATTTCTGTCACTCCCGGATGAACTGCTGCCACCGCTTGCCATTTCCCCAGCCATCTGCCCCTGGTTGCGGTTTCTTCTACCACTCCGCTGTGGTCCACCTGAAACAGAAGGTCTACCAGAGACAGAGACTTGACCCGC
>NW_010362810.1:1845-2033 GCF_000414095.1 Morus notabilis
GACGTCCATTCTCCTCTTGACCTGTTTCCACCAAGTGTTTGCTAACCCTTCCATCTTATACACCGTAAATTCCACCCAGTATTCATCTGGGACTCCCATAGTACTCAAGTGCTTAACTATGGAGTCAATCTAGAACTCCGCCTCCTGGGGTCCTCCCTCATTATTAAACGAGGGGATAGGCGCACGCC
>NW_010362811.1:0-53214 GCF_000414095.1 Morus notabilis
AAATTACCTTAAAATGAGGAAAAGTGAATCCTATGGTAATCACTTTCTTAGGAATCTAAATATTATAATTATTGTACCAAACATGGTAATATTGCAGATTCTCATTCTCATTTTTAAGATTACTGCGCACTAAACCCTATGTGTTTTTGAAATAATGGGGATTGGGAATGAAGATGAAAGGAATGAAAGTTTTTTTTATTATTTTAAGAAAGGAGGTGCAGATAATTTGCTTACAATCAAATTGATTGTACACTTAAGTTACGTTTGGTTCATAGATTAGAACCATGTGATTAGAACTATTTTTGATTTACGTGTATTTTTTATGAGAGAAAATACTGTAACGAACCACGAACCATGTTTCAAATCAGGAAACGAATCTAGGTACCAAACATCCTCTTATTGTTCTTCGCTTTTCACCGCTTGATTATAATAAATCAATCGATCTATTTAAAGTAGTTAGTTTAAATATTCGTGCCATAATTTGAATTATGATTTATGACTTGTTATAATATTTTCTCTCATAAAAATATACATAAATTAAAAATAATTCTGAATTAATTAAGTGAACGTCCTCTTAAAAAGAATGTGAACAAAGAAACTACCAAAAAATAAGCCCCTCAAAGGAAAAAAAAAAAAAAGAAAAAAAAAAAAGAAAGAGAACAAAACTTCGAAAACCCAGATAGCACGTGGCTGGTCCGGAGCGCGAAGCATGAATATTCACATTAACCCTATTTCTCAAACCAGCCTATCGGATCGGAGTTGGGTCAAAGTTAGGTCAACAAACGTCACTAATCAAACCGTTTATGGACGTGGCAAAAATTACACGCGGGTTCACGGATTAGAGCATGGACTCTACCGCACGCAGCCACACTCACCCATTCGCTTTGGTTTCATCGACCCCTCCTCTCTCTCGCTCACAGCTCAGACGGACTCCCCAAAACTCTCTCTTTCTACAAATTGTTTGTTTCAATTCTCTCTTCAATTTTTCCTCTGTAACTACTCTCTTATCTCTCTCTCTCTCTCTCTTTCTCTCTCTAGAGCTTCTCCTTCTTTATCTCTCTAGAGCTTCTCCTTCTTTCTCTCTCTGCGCAACAATGGCGTCCTCTCTTGCGACGGCTTCGGCTATAACCAAAGCTACCAGTTTATCTTATTACAATGACGGCAATTGCAAGTATTGCCCTATCTCCAAGGTTTCTTTCCGTCTCTCTCACAAGCCTAACCTCCGATTTGTCACCTCTCAGGTAACTTATTGCATCTCTCTCTATAAATATACGTGTAACATATACGTAGGCATTTCTATGTATAAACGTGTGTAGTGATCTTAAAATTTGCTGCACTGTCTGAAATTTTCGTGTTTGACTTCTCGGAAAATATTAAAAATTTAGAACAGAGGTGAAATTGATGTTTTATTTTGTTAGATTCTTGAGATATGAAGATGCTTTTGTTGGATTGGAGCATAATTGCTTTGTATATTTCAGCTTGGAGAACTTCTATAGCTTCATACCGAGAAATTTACAGTTATTTGAGCTTAGGATTAAATTGAAAATCGGTGATGCGTGAGGTTTATGGAGATAGTTTATTCAAGAAGGTAAAGAAACAGATTAGGAAGAAAAAAAAATGTTTTGCTTCTCTCTTAATCGAACGGCCTGTTCTGTTCCACACCACGGTATGCAGTGCGGCAGTGGATATGCTGTCTATCATTCTGCTGTGACAAAGCAAGAGACGAAAATTAACAAAAAGGTGTTGCTCTTTGTTTGTTCAAATGTATCGAGGGGTGGGCTTCTTAATTGTGGTGTGGGTTTTATTTATTTATTGGTGACATAGTTATGTTGATATGCCCCAATCGACAAAGGTTCTAATATGCATAAAATAGATAGTATGATAGTATATGATGTCCTTACATTTGTTTGTATGCTCCAGTTGTTTTTAAAACTCTTCATCTCTATTGTACAACCGAGTCAGATACTATAGTCTATAGTTGAGGAATCTTTGATATTGGTGCATTTTGTAACCCATGCTCGCAAAATGCAAAATTTTGACTCCCATTGGTTATTCTTAAGCGTGCATTTTAGTCGAATTTTGTTTTTTTGGCTTGAAGATTTAAGTCTAAGGCACTTGAATTCATGTGTGCTCCACACGGAAGTTAAAAATTGGTTTGTGCATGACAGGGTTTACAGTCAAGTCGTAGGTCTACTGTGGTCAAAGCTCAATTGAATGAGGTAAGGTTCTTTGGTTGGTTTTCGTTAGACAATATGTTTTCAAATTTACGTTCCTTGCTGGACATGCTGTTGGGCTCATCTGTTGCCTTCAAGGTTGCTGTCGATGGATCCTCCAATGCTGCAGCTTCACCTTCAACCAAGTCTGATGCACCAACACCAAAAGAGTCTAGTGAGCCTTCTCCATCAGTTTTGGCAACAGAGGAATCAATCTCTGAGTTTATTAGTCAAGTTGCAAGTCTTGTAAAGTGAGAGAACTTAATATATTACTCTAAATTTTGACAATCAAGCTGGTTTGATCAAGTAATATGTTATGTGTATTTCAGGCTTGTTGACTCGAGAGATATTGTAGAGCTGCGGATGAAACAACTGGACTGTGAAGTAGTAATTCGTAAAAAGGAGGCCTTACCTCAACCACCACCTCCTCCTATTCCTATGGCTGCAGTCCACGCACTACCTCCAGCTTATGCACCACCAGCTTCACCTGCACCTGCTCAGGCTTCTTCTCCAGCACCAGCAGCGGCCCCACCTCCACCTGCTGCCAAGTCAGCAAAGTCTTCGCTTCCACCTCTTAAATGTCCAATGGCAGGGACTTTCTACCGGAGTTCAGCACCTGGTGAACCTCCTTTTGTGAAGGTTAAAAGTCTTCCTGTAGCAATTCATTTTTTGATTTATTTCATCTATTCCATGACCAGAACAGGGGGGGATACACATTACACCACGATTTTGAATCAGAAGAGAGATTTCTTAGTATTTTTAATGTGATTATATTTATTGACTGTTCTGTTGTGTTTGCTGCATGCAATTCTTTGTTGGCTTACTTGAGAGTCTTTCTCTTCAGGTTGGAGACAAAGTACAGAAGGGACAGGTCTTGTGTATTATTGAAGCCATGAAGTTGATGAATGAAATAGAAGTAAGTTTTATTTTCTACTCTTTCTGAGCTTCTCTTAATGCAAATAAACTTCTAGCAGATGAGATAATGACTTAACAAGTAACATACACCATTTCCATTTTGCATTAAAAATCTAGCAGATGAGATAACTTAACGAATAACACGCTGGAGGGAAGAATTGTAGTAAACTGTGGAGGGAAGCTAATGATGTTTTGTTGGGGTTGTTTGGTTGGTTACTTAGATTAGAAAGAATAGAATTTGGTAAAGAAGGAACCGTTCATAAATGACACTAGTTATCTGCTCCATATCTACTAATTAATTAGAACTTAGGATCTTACTTTCGGAAACTAAAAAAAAAATGCATGTTTTCTTTTGTTGTGCGAGATGGGGGCTAAAAGGGTTTTTTTTTTTTTTTTGGCTCAAAGATTCACAATTTGATTTATTGCTTAAGATAGTGATATCTAATTTGACAGTACAATATCTTAAAGGAACTTCTGCACCTTCTTTATATTAGGTTTCTGCTTATCGTAGCAACTGTTGAGTATGATACCCTTTTAAGAAGTGTCTCTCCACAACGGGTAAGCTTTTGGTAAACACGTTTCCGAGATCCTAATTTGTCTTTGGACTTTTTCCTTCAGGCTGATCAATCAGGAACTATAGTCGAGATCCTTGTGGATGACAGCAAGCCTGTTAGTGTGGACACAGTAAGTATTCTTAAACCACCCAACCCCTAACCTGTTCAGATGTTCACAGTGATGAATACTCGATTACACATTTGCATATTCTTTTTCAGGCAATCTTAACTATTCTTTTTCAAATTTTGTTGCAGCCTTTATTTGTGATCCAACCCTAGAGCTTAATGGCTGAGCGTGCATAGTAGATGGCTTTGAGCGGACATGAAGAAAGGTTGCTTTACCTAGTAACAGTGTAACTTGCGGCAGTGTTTGAGTGTGGTAGAATGTTTTGCTTGAAATGAGGTGTAGTGCAGGGAGTCAGATGAACTTAGTTTTGAATCTTCGATACCGGAGCCGAGAACATTTTCTTTATGATGGTAGTCTTCCTCTTTTTATTTTTTCCTTTTTCCTTGTATCTGTCTGAAACTGTGCTATTAAATTGATAATGGTACTCTAATAAACCAATTTCTTAAGGTCTAATGCTCAAGAACTGGTGTCTTGAAATGAAGGCATTTGGTAAAATGTTCCGATACGGAATTTTCTCGCTCCTCGTTTTTCATGCCATTGGCTAGGCTATGGAAAGGGGTTTCTTTTCCCTTAAGAAACCTCTCTTGCTCTTGCAAAATTTGGACCTAATTCTAGACATTCAATTTTGAAAAGAAAGGAATAAACTTTTTGCATATAATTTGTTTTTCCAACGTGATAAGTTAATTACGTATGTACTGCATTGAAATAACAAATGTAAGAGCGCTATAGTACACAAATTTGCAGGCTTGTCCACCATTTCTCTCAAGATTTAGGCCGGCCTTCTGCTCATGTCTCAAATAAGAAGTGGGAAAGGAAAAGCCGGGGGAAAAAAAAGGGAAAAGGCGAAATTGTTGCTAAGATATTACCAATGATTAATTTTTGACTGTATTATTCACCTTCTTATCTAATATAATAGGAAATTACTCTCAACACGCACGCACGCACACGCAAAGCGCACAACAGGAATCTTCAGCCAAATATATATATATATATATATATAAAATAGGAAATTAACAACATCCAGTTTTGCGCATATTTTTTAACTATCATAGAATCAGAATTCAGATCCTTCTTTTTGTCATCCACTCATCCCAACAAATATAATCACATTCATAGTCATCCAGAGGAGAAAATAAATAAAGCATGTTTCAGCTTCATACGACCATTTCAACAACAAAAACAAACTTGTCCATAAGCGGCGGAAAAAAATGGCTGACCCGCCAAAAAAGATAGCTAATGAGCTAGCCTAAAACAAACTTGTCCATTGCTATGCATATCTCTAAAGTAAACAAACTGAACAATATTATAAGACACCATCAAAACCCTAATATAAGATGAGTAAGGCAGTATGAGGTTTATAGGTGGGATTTATCTTGTTAACGGTGGTATTTAATATCGATAATGTGTATGTGAGATTCATCTTTATTAAGAGTAGTGTTTAGTACTAGTGGGGCAATTAAGTACTTTTTCTCTTTATTAGGTCTCGTTCATTTCACCGATTTGAGTTTTTAATTTCAATTTTGCTACAGTAAAAAATTCTCACAAAAAGTCACGTCTAACTTTTTTGCTACAGTTAAAAACTCTCATATAAAGTCACATCTCAGTTCAAATTAAAAATTCGAATCGACGAATTCGACGAACTCAACGAGGTCATAATAGAGAAAAAAATTACTTAATTACACCACTAGTACTAAACACTACTCTTAATAAAAGATGACTAGTTGAGAGCCGGGTCAAGTACTTGAGCCAAAGAATCAGATCCATCCTCTTGTCATCTACTCTCTAAACTTCTGAATTATCTTGTCTTGTTCAAAAAAAAAAAAAAAAACTTGGGAATTATCCATGTGAAGAAGCAGGCCATGTAAGAGACAATAAGTTTATCTTAGGAATTATCTTTATGACGCAAAATTCCAACCAAGTATAAATCCGTCATCATCTACTCAAAAATAAATAAACAAAATAATCAGTCATGTCAGCCAACTTCATCTTGATCCATTAATTTGGGCCACGCCTCTGTGTGTGGTCCAACTTCTAAGCCCACTTAAGTCTATAACCAGTTAAACCATAATAGTTAAATAATAAAAAAATAAAAAAATAATTTTTTTTTTAAATGAAGAAAACCCGCATGTGCGACACATCACCGTCCAAAACAGAAACAATTCCGGTATTTTGCCGTCCAGAGTCAAAGCTCAAAACTAGAAAATAACGAAAATAAAAATAAAAATAAAAATAAAAATAACCTCATCATTTCCACTCTGTCACTCTTAAATTAAAGGGGAAAAAAATCGCGTTCTTCTTCTCTCTCCATCTCTGAAATGAAATCTGAACCTTAAAACAATCAAAAACAGACGAATCAAAAAGTTCTTTTTCTCACTTTCTTCTCCCAACATGGGTCATCCTCCTCCAAAATCCTCCATTTTCTCTCACTTTCCCAGACTTTTCCTCGCTTTCCCACACTTTCTCTTCGCCCTCCTGCTCATACTCTTCGCCGCCGCCTCCGCTGCCCTCGCCGCCGCGCCCACCACCATTTACGATTATCTCCGCCTCCACGATCTACCTATTGGCCTCTTCCCCAAGGGCATAACCGAGTTTTCTCACGACCCGTCCACCGGCTATTTCCAGGTCTTGCTCAACCAGCCCTGCAACGCCAAGTTCGAGAATCAGGTCCACTACGATTTCAATGTCTCCGGAACCCTAAGTTTCGGCCAGATCGGAAATTTGTCAGGCGTTACCGCTCAGGAGCTCTTCCTCTGGTTCCCCGTTAAAGGTATTCGCGTCGATGTCCCGAGCTCCGGCCTCATTTACTTCGATGTCGGCGTTGTCGATAAGCAATTCTCTCTCTCCCTCTTCGAATCCCCTCCCGATTGCACCGCCGTTGATCCGTCCGGTTCCAATTCGATTGCTGTTTTTGACGACAAAAGCCGAATCGGCGATTCGAATACTGGTTCTAAGGTTGATTTTCTCTTTATTTTCCTATCATAATTGTTTCCTGTTCGAGTTAGGCTTTATCTTTTCGCGTAATTGTTATGTCAATAGCGCTAATTTAGTTGTTTTACCTGTGAATCTTTGTGGTTTGTGTTGTGCACGAGTTTTATGAGCTTTACCTTTTTTTTTTTGGGGTAATTATGATAATCTCTGTATAATATATGCATCTTACCTGTCATTTTAGATTGTGCTTACCGTTCTTATTCCTGAATTTAATTAATTTCAGAATTGTGATAGGCTCTATAAGCTTATCTGGATAGCAGTAAAGTTTAAAACTTTTTTTTTTGTTTTTTGTTTTTTTTTTTGTTTTGTT
This sequence comes from Morus notabilis, assembly GCF_000414095.1. Classification (NCBI taxonomy): domain Eukaryota; kingdom Viridiplantae; phylum Streptophyta; class Magnoliopsida; order Rosales; family Moraceae; genus Morus; species Morus notabilis. The sequence continues at coordinate 7,108 of NW_010362811.1, forward strand.
TTTGTTTTTGTTTTTTGTTTTTTGTTTTTTGTTTTTTTTTGCAATTGCAATTTATGTTTATATTTATGAAGCATCCAGAATGAATTCTTTGATGCACTAAGGCGATGTGCTTCAATTAGGACTTGGGTTTTGTTTGCCATGGATAATGATTTGTGTATAACATACATCTATACCTTATAAATCATTTAGGTTGGTAGTTTCTGCCATCTAAGTAGAAGTTTGAATATTGAGATAGTTCTCTGTTGTTTTTCGTCATAGGAACATTGGGAAATTTGGCAACTTTTTTTTCAAATTGAAGCTTATGTACAGCTACTACCTGTATATAAATGACCAAACCGATAGACTTAAGAGCGTAGTTTAGACTTTCCGCTTGCTAACTTGTCAAATTTTCACTTTGCAGAGAAAAAATGAAATAATGTGGATGCTGTTCATCTAATGCATGATGCATAGATTCTGAATTCATTATTTAGCTAGTTTTTTATGTATCTCTATTCCATGATCCTTGAATTAGACCTTTAATGTTGATAGAAGATGGGATTGGTAATTTTTGGTTTGTTACTTTACCCTATTGATTATCAATGGAGAAGAGAGAGTTGTCTTTGCAGAGCTCTTGTTAGTACGTGAGAATTTTTTGTTGCCTCTGGTGTCGTGGTTCATATTGATTTTTGGAACCATTTGATATTGATCTGTTACTCCCTGTTAATAGTTAACTCTTATATTCAGCTATGGGGGGTGCTAATTTACTTGTTAAATTTCAGATTGGACTCCGAAAGCTTGGATATGAAGCTGGTCAAAGAAGCACACTAAGGGCTAGTTCATAGATTGCGGAGCAAAGATATCATTGTTTAGTGTTCAAGTTAGCTCAATTCGCCTGAGGGTTTTTCCCTTTGCCTGTAGAGAGTGTTGAAGAATCTGGTTTGGAGGTCCTATGCTTTCTGTATGTGTGCTTTGCTTGCTATTTTGTACATATAGTTCAGCCTGATACTTCCATCTTTACAAGGTAAAGGAGAACAATTTTGGTAAAGATGGGATGAAAAAGAAAAGTCTATGGAGATTGGGTCTACATTAAGCAGGAAAAGACAAGGTTATTCATCACAGGTTGGTTTTGGCCAATAATATGATAAAATTGTGTCTTTCTACTATCATTATTGTTATTATTGTTATCACTATGCATATAGAAACGTGAGTTTGAATTCGAGGTCATGTAAATGGAGAAAACTATAGTCTGTGGTTTTGTCTAATGAAGTTTCTAAGAATTTGTGATTTTTCTTTTAAATTATTCTTAGTTTAAACTTTAAATGATGAAAATGGTTGGTCTATTTTCTTATCAAATGTGTCGAAAAGAATTTATTGTTATGATAGAACTAACCACTAGAGACATTGTTCTTTCTTTCGTTCCTTTTTGTTAAATGGGACATTGTTCTTTCTCGTGTAAGCATAATGGAAATATTTCACTTCTCATATTATCAGCACGATCAACCAGAAAACTAAAATCTCTTTGTTTGAGAAAAAAATGGGAGGAGATAAGAAAACCTTGGAATTCATATCTACTGTTTCTACATAGACAACACGCCTCTAAGATCATCCTCGGAGGGCTTCACAGAACTTGAAATTGTAACTTTTTCTTTTATAGGGGAATTTAACTTGCAACCTGAGTTCGGGTTTCAACCAAAATATAAAATTTGGCTCTGAGGTATTATAAAGTGTTACAGATTTGAAACTAAGAATAACGTAGAAATGTGATCAAATATTTGGAAATTTCATTCTTGTATGGAAATCAGTTATCATATTATGTAATATGCACAGTGAACTCTGGCGAAAAAGAAACCAAAATTGATCAAGGCCTTTTCCTTTAGCCGGGCAAAATACTGTTGTTACTTGTTACTTGAAGTTATTGGAATCGGGGTTATTTTTTTGAGCATTCCTAAATGGCTCCGCAGAGCTGTCGTTTAGACATATGGGGTAGGCTGGCTACATGTGGGTCTTACGGGGGCATGGGCCCACTCCATTGGTCTAACGAGCTGTGGCTCGCATAGATTTGTGGCTCCGCGAAGCCATTCAGCATTTTTGTATTTTTTTTTTTGGTTGAAGTTGTATTAAGACTGACACGACAACACGACTCGAATTTCATGTGTTAAAGTTGAGAAAAAAAGATTCGGGTCAGAATTAGATCGACTTAAAATTAACACGAAAAATACGAGTCAATATCAGGTTGGACCCGTCTAACCCGAACATGATACGAAATTCGTTCTCCTGCCTGCATGGCTCTCTCCTCTAAACTTGAAGTATTCCCAAAGCTAACCTCAGCCTCTGACTCAGAACTAGAGCCCTCTAAATCCTCAGACAGCTCATCTGAAACATAATCTAGCTCGAAGGAATTTGAAGAAGCAGAAGATACCATGGATATCACACAACTATTGATGGCTACTTCCACAGGGTCTAATGAACATCAGACCCATACAGAAATGGGAGAATCTTCAAGAAGATCAAGGGAAACATCTCCCATCATAAAAGAACCACCTGATGCTCAACAGCGTTCAGAAGGTACATCCTCCAAGCCAACAGTTGGCCCATGGTTTACATTTGATAGTTTCAAAGTCTTGGAGGATACAGGCAGCTCCAATTCATTAAAGCAAAAACTGCAGCAGGAACACTCAGACTCATATACCAAGAGTTCATCGGAGACTACAACCTTATCAACAAGTAAATGCGTACACTGGCCGAGAGCTTCACAAACCATTAACAATGAGAGACCCTAGCACTGTACGGCGTCTTTCGGCCTCATGCATACTTTTAGCCTTTAGTGTTACAAGTGCTCATCACTCATGGTTATGGAGATCGTAACAAGGATCTTAGGCTAAAACCTTTCTGGTGTGTAGGATCCTCTACTAGAGGCAAGCACAGAGCATACTGAGTCAGGGAGAGAAATGATTATGATATAAGAGGAGGAGCTCATAATTTCAGAGTGGAAGTAAAGTTGTTTAGAAACTCATGTTTTTATTACTAAGCAAACTCTTTACAAAGTTCTCTTCGTTGGAGGAATTTTGCCCCAAACAAGATAATTGCCTCGCTTTATATAGTTGAGGCCAAGACCTGAGGACTCCGACAGGATAAGATACATACTATTGTCTTTTAGACTTATTTTACAAAGGACAAAAGACTTTAGATAAAACGGATCTCTGGCTATTCCGCTTGTGACTTAAGGGAAAAACAAAACCACTTTCGGTGAAGTGGCATACAGACTATTATTACATTTTTGACTTAAGAGAAATAAAGACAAAAGGCTACTGTACAGGAAGGACAGCCAGGAGGGACTAGTCATTGCATATGGAAGTGTAGTCTGATGAGGATGTGTCCGTGTTTGTTGAACCTTGCTCATATGGCTTGTCATGTGGGTACCACACCATATGTTTTTTAGTGGAATGTGGTATGTATTCTATGAGCTGATCTAGAAGGTAGTCTGGATCTTGTGAATCTTGAAACATAGTTGAATTGTAGTCTGGTTGACTTTGTGAGCCCTGTTGTGTCGATGAAGGAATAGAGGCGAATGCTGGTGCGATTGATGGAGGTGCTGTATCTTTTTTGAAATAGCGACTGTTGCTGATAGTGAAGATGTTGCATGGTCCATAGATTTGAGTGGGTGGAGCTATTGCAGAGCTGGTGGATGGTTGTAGGGGAGGGTCAGGCTTGTGTCCGTTTTCCCTACACAATGTCTTGATGAGGTAATCCGTGCTATTGTTGAGGTCTTGAGGATAGGTGAAGCTGGTGTGCAAGGGATATACCTCGTGCTGAGTGTATAGTCCTTATGTTGAGTCCAACAGGTATGGGCGGTGTATGAGGAATATGGTGTGCACCTGATGAATATCTGACGGAGAAAAAGTCCATATGTTGTATTATTGGAAAAGTCTTGAGACTTCTTTTCTCCACCAAGGAAGATGGTTGAACATCTCTAATAGTTGCCATAGAGATGAGTTTTCATTTCTGGAGTTATTGATGTGTTCATAAAGGTGCATAATAGGACAGTTAAAGGCGATCATATAGAGAGCTGTTTGACACCAGAGGTACTAAATGTCATCTTTGGTGATTTCGCCTAGAGGATGAAGATGGTAGATAGAGATGTATGGTTGATCCGTGTTATACAGATCCTGGGAATGAAGGTTTCCGATTTTGATGGAGACTCTGGTCAGGTAATAGAACAGGTGGGCTCTAGCATAGCTTTTGATCTGGTGAGGTAGAGCTGTATGGTCTAGACCTGGAGGTATGGTCTAGACTTGGAGGAAAGTTATGATATGGTTTTATCGGGAAACACAGAGGTGCATGGATGTTGGTATACATGAAGATTAAAGGGAAGGTTTTACAGGAAGTGATGACCTGAACTGGTTTTGGACGAGTTAAGAAGTCAGGGATGAGGTTGTGATGGCCTTTTATATGTTTGACAGAAAAGTCATATCTAGCAAACCAATCTTTAAGTCTGAGCAATTGCAGGTCGGGTAGAGTTTTGTTCTTAAAATCAAGGACCTTAGGAAATGATGAATTATCCATTCTGACCTCAAAATCATAACCTCTAAGATGGAAATTGAATTTTTGAATTCCATACTTTTATCGCAATAATTTCCTTGTAGATGGTGTGATAATGCTTTTCTGATTTTTTGAACTGGCCACTGGGATGTCCACAGTAGTACTTCTTGTCCTTTTCCTCTTCAACGAGGATGGCCCCCCAGTAGTGATCACTCGCATCTGTCTGCAGGACCCTTTTCCCCGTGCTTGGAATCTTCAATGGTGGTGGTGACTGTGCTATCTTTTTTAAAGCACTGACAGCGGCTGTCTGTTTTGTCCCCCACTGAGAGAGATTCTTTTTTAACATCTTTGACAGCTAGCTAGTATGTTCAGTCACGCGTGGAATAAAGTGTCGGAGATAATTGACTATCCCTAAGAACTGTTGGATCTGCTTGACAGTGAGGTTCTTATCTGGAAACGTCAATAATTCTCGAGCTATGTGTGGGCCAGGCTGAAACTTTCCTTGGGATATCTGCATCCCTATGAATTCCACTTGCATTTGTCCTATCTGGCTCTTCTTTTTTGAAAGCATGATTCCATGCTGATCCATGATTTGATGGAATTAGGCCAATAGGGTCTTATAGGCTCATTCGTCTTTTGAGAACATGAGGATGTCGTCTATGTAGATCAAGGCACTGTACAAAATGGGCTCAAAGATGTGGGTCATCGTTCGTTGAAATAATGACGGGGCCATCTTGAGTCCAAATGGCAAGACTCGCCATTGGTACTGTGCATCTGGGATACATAAGGCTGTTTTGGGCCTGTCTCTGGGATCAATTCCTAATTGCCAAAACGCTCATTTGAGATCGAACTTTGAGAAGACTTGGGCTTCCTTTAGGTGAGTGAACAGAGAGCTGGTTTTAGGAATGATGAACTTGTCATCTTTTAGGAACAGGTTCAAAGGCTTATAGTCGATCACGAGCCTTTTTTTTTTCCACGTACCTGTTATGATCTCTTCTCTACATAGAAGGCCTGGCAAGCCCAGTTTGACTTTGTGGGCTCGATCAATCCTTGCTTGAGAAGCTGGGCGCATTCTTCTCGGGCTAAGGCCAAGTCTGATGGAGTCATTCCTGGGTGAATGACCTTGGTTGGATTGATATCTTCGTTCTTCTTAAAGGGCAGCTGGATGAAGAACTCCTGGTTTTTCCATAAAGGACTGGGATGTTGAAACTGATCATGACTATCAGCACAACACTTTAGAAGCTTATATTTGATGTCTTCATATCAAGACGGGGCTTCCTTTATTGAGAACATTTTTAGAATGGTGGAGTAAGGCTTGAATTGCCTTTTGTATTTCAATCCTGTAGGAAGGATTTGAAGTTTCTCTGCTTGACAGTATACATCCATTCCGATGAGTAAATCCTTATCTGGGAGTGAACTCCCAAGGATTCTTGCCCATATGATGCATCTAGGGAAGAACTTGATCCCAATCTTTTGTTTGGTAATCATTTCTGTTTTAAACACCTGGTCATCTGCAGCTTTGAAGTACTCAATGTGTGACATTTAGGATTCTCGTGGGAGAACCTTTGGATTCATCATCGTTCTTCCTGCTCCAGTATCTATGTAGGTAATCAGGTTTACTGGATTGTCATACTTTGAGGTCAGGACCTGGACTTCGACATTTGGTAGATGAGGAGTAGGAATAGATATGGAACATTGTTCCATATTGTAGACTGAGATGTGATAGTCTACGTCTTCCTCTTCATTGTCTTCAGAGCTAGGATCATTATAGTCTGAGTCTGGAATGACAAAGACGGTATCCATGTTTGGATTGTCTTGTTCGGAGAACAGGGATTCCAGATCAGCATCTTCATCATCTCGGTATGTCGAGCTGGCTTGAAGTTGTTGGATGATTCGGGCTGACTTGGCAGACATCTTAGGACAATTTTTCGTGTAGTGTCAATTTTCTCCGCAGTTGAAACAACGGTCTGACTTAGGGCTGCCACGTCTTTTTCTTTTGAAGAACCAGAACTTCTTTTTGTCTTTCTTGTGAGACTTTCTTGGTCTGCGAGTGATGCGATAAAATTAACACTAGCAAGTGCACTAATCGTTCAAGTAATAAAGTGATGAGTAAGATATCGTTTCCCAATGAGGATTGGTAAAATTCACAAATAAAATGATTAAACCGACTATGTTATTCGAGATTGCGAAATTGGGAGTAATGTGAATTAAAACTAAATAAAGATTAAAAATTAGAAAATGTAAAGAAACAAGATTTAAGAAAGAAATACAATGAGAGAAAGCGTTAGAGAGTTGATTTCACCTACACCAATTCACCCATAAGCTCAAAAGAATGAATTTCAATTATTATTATCCATGAGATGGTAGAATTCCCTAATGTTTAATTACCCATATTTCGGGTCTAATCAACTATCACATATATTCTTAACTTCAAATATCCTTATTTCAGGTCTATTCTAGATTAATTCAATATGAGATGCCTTAGAATTTGTGAAATCCTTTTTCGGTTAAATCTCCCTCTCAGTTACAATTTAAACTGACCACATGAATTTCCTTGAATCCCTATTCGGTTACTCCTCGTCCATTCATGGCATGTTCTATATTTTGCTTGAATATTATTCACATCCAAAATTCAATTCACAATTTAATGTTTCCTATCACATAGCTTCTCTATCCGAAACATCACTATGATCAATTCCCAAATTAAATAAATGAAAAGCCCTAAGAACAATAGAACACACTCTTCACGGAAAAATAATCAATTGCAACTCATTCAAATTGAAACTTAGAAATCATAGGTTCGGATCCATCAATCTCTAACTAAAAGTATTAAACCATAGCTAAATTAAATAAAACAAAGAGAATTCCAAGAGACATCACCATGCTCTTCACGAAAGAAGAAAAGAAGAAACAAGGGTAAATCCCAATGGCCGAACTTTACAAATTATTTCTCCACCAGGAATCAGCCACTCCCAGCAATAATCCCTCTGGGCCAACTCTAAATTTGCTTGAATATTATTCACATCCAAAATTCAATTCACAATTTAATGTTTCCTATCACATAGCTTCTCTATCCGAAACATCACTATGATCAATTCCCAAATTAAATAAATGAAAAGCCCTACGAACAATAGAACACACTCTTCACGGAAAAATAATAAATTGTAACTCATTCAAATTGAAATTCAGAAATCATAGGTTCGGATCCATCAATCTCTAACTAAAAGTATTAAGCCATAATGAAATTAAATAAACCAAAGACAAATCTGGAAGACATCACCATATAAAATCTGAAAGAAGAAAAGAAGAACAAAGGATAAATCACTTGATGGCCGAATGTTTCTCCACCAAGAATCAGCCAATACTTCTCAGCAATACCTCTCCGTGAATCTCCCCCTCCGAAGCTCTGCACGAATCTGTCTTCCCCCAAGCCCTCTGGTCAAATCCCCCTTTTTCTCTTTCTTTCTTTTTTTCCAATATCTCAACCAAAATTCTAGCCAAAATCCTCTTGAAAATCCCAGCCACCACCAGAATATCCCGGATCTTCCTCTAGTTTTCATTTTCAAACTCTCCCTCGAGATAGGGTTTTCCCCACAGAAATCGCAACTCTCTATCCTCTCCAAATCAGCCCCAACTCCAGCGTGCAACCAGAGGAAGTAATACCATGTGGTTGGGAGCTGAAACACACTGTCGTTTGGCTGGAATTAATCTCCTCCGTGTGTGGACTTTTAATGGGCTAGAATTTGGGCCTTTATTTGAATGAAGCGTAATGTCATTTTGTTTTGTTTGATTATTGTCCTCCGTGTGTAGGCTTAATGGGCTGGAATTTGGGCATTTTCTTTGTGGGCTTTTAATGGTAATCTGTGGTAGATTATCATGCTTGCATCCATCCTGCAAAATTAGATTAAGAAGACATCAATTTGTCAACAAAACACCTTAAAACTAGCTAATATTAAACTTGCAAGAGCTTAATAAATCGGTATAAAACTAACTCATCAGCGAGATTGCTTTAAGGAGCTGTCATGAGTTTTCTTTGAAGGTTTACAGGAACACTTGTTGTCCTTGCACTTAATTTGCAGGTAAGGCTTCTTGCATGTCTTTTTGAACTTGTTCCTTTCTTTCATCATGGAAGAAAACAGTTCTTGAGTCTCACAGAGTTTGTTGAGAGCTGCCAATGTCAATTGATGAATTTCTCTAATGGAGATATCCTTCCTTTCTTTTTTCGTGGCAAGGAGAGATCTCTGAAGTTCTGGTTGTAATTCCTGTGGTAGGGATGACAGGTATACTTGTCGGAGGTTAGGGTCATTAAACTCATTCAACATGTAATACTGCCTTGACATCCTTTGATAATGAAATTCAATATCCTTTTTTTTCAAGGAGCAACACTTCATTTCAAAGTACTCTTGGCGCATTTGCTTGTCGATAAGGTTGTAGTCTCCGATGAACTCTTGGTATATGAGTCCGAGTATTCCTGTTGCAGTTTCTGCTTTGATGAATGGGAGCTGCCTGTATCCTCCAAGACTTTGAAACCAGTCTTTGAGAGTACCTGTGAATCTGGAGGCAAACTCTCTGAGGATAGTCTGGAGATCAATTCTAGGCTTTGTCATTTGTAGATCAATCCAGGCTCCGAATTCATTCATCTTTTCTCTCTATTGATCTAGAGGGACATTGTCAAATGTAAACCATGAGCCAACTGTTGGCTTGCAGAATGTACCTTCTGAATGCCGTTGAGCGTCAGGAGGTTCTTCTATGATGGGAGATGTTTCCCTTGATCTTCTTGAAGATTCTCCCATTTCTGTATGGGTCTGATGTTCATTAGACCCTGTGAAAGTAGCCATCAATAGATGTGTGATATCCATGGTACTTCTGCTTCTTCAGATTCCTTCGAGCTAGATTCTGTTTCAGATGAGCTGTCTGAGGATTCAGAGGGCTCTGGTTCTGAATCAGAGGCTGAGGTTAGCTCTGGGAATACTTCAGGTTTAGATGAGAGAGCCATGCAGACAGGAGGGTATTCTGAAGTTTTCTTTCTCTCATCTGTTGTAGGCCTAGCCTTTTGTGGGACAGGTTCATCTTCTTCGGAGGAAATACTCATTCTAGTGGTTTTTGGTTTTGACGCAGTTGGCCTTGTTGGTTCAGTTGGTCTTGAAGCATATGACTTTGAGGCGGATGGCTTTGACCATATTGGATCTTTAAAGATCTCATGGGTCATTTTGATGGCTCTCGAGTAATCAGGCTGAGAGGGGTATGAGTATGATGAGAATAATGAGGGACCGAATGGTGGAAGTGGATAAGAAGGGGAGTCAAACATCCTTCTTTCTTTTCGTTCCATGTCGTCATCGATCTGCTTGAGTTCCGCTTTTAGTTTCCGGATCTCAGCTTCTTTTCTGTCAAATTCTGGTCCGAAGTAGCTCTGATCAATCAGGCTTCTTAGGTCAGAATCTAAGCGTTTGATTCTCGACTGGAGGTTCTCATACATCCTTCATACTTCTGCACCGAGACTGTCAAGCTTCTTGTCAGCAAGGCTAGCCTGGGCTATGACCTTGTCAACTTTAATCTTGATCTTTTGCAGGACCTAATTCTGTGCTTTGGCATTCTGAGTCTGCCAGTTCAGAACTTCTTCTGCCTGAGATGGAGGCTTTGTTCTTCTATCTGGTTGCATTTTCGTTGGCTGCACATATGGTCTGGTGACCACTTTGGTTGCCTGGTTTACATGTCTTTCAAGAGCTGGAAAATCTTGATCATACGATGCGAACATCATGCATGGTGCAGGGCTAGGAACGGACAGAATTTCAGGGTTTTTTTTAGAACCCAGGGACTATCCAGATCATCCGGATGGTACTGTCTTCTTGTCGTCTGAGGCTGGGGTGTACAGACACCTTTCTTCTTTCTCCTTCTGGTGCTCGGACGATCATCTTCTTCGCTTTCCATCCAACAGTCGCAGTCTGGATCACACATGGTGGGATCAGTATCCCATATGAAGTGACCATCGACTCCATCTGCTGTAAAGGATGCAACAGGGTTCTCTTCTTCTGTTGAGACTAGTCCGATCATCAGGGATAGAGTCGTGCTGGTACTTTCGTCAGGAAGTTTAAAGACAGTTTTAACCTGTCCATCTTTAAACTGGATGAAAGTTGGGTCAGATGTATGGATGGGCTTATGGCTTTGGTGCAATTTTTCGTAGTTGGTGAACCATTCCAGAGGCATGAGCTTTGTGATCTCATTTCGAGAGAGTTGCTTGGGGATCTGCACGATGGTAGGGATTTCATTTTCCCTTTTTGCTGTGATGAGTAGAGTGTCCGGAGTATGACCCGGAATGGGGAGATCGAGTGCATGGTTTTACAATCTGTAGATGAGCTAGTGATGAAGTATAGCTATGTATGAGGACGGGACTTGTTCCGCACCGGTGATTTGAAGTTGGACTTTGAGACACGTGGACAAGTGTGGATCTTTCAACGGAATGTTGAAGTTCGGGTAAAAGGTCAATAGGACACTACCAGCATGGAGGGTGGAGAGTGTGGTTCCTATTACTGCATGTTCGTACTTGGTGTATCTGGTATCCAGAAGTGCTAGACGAACAGTGACAGGTAGACATTTTCTGCCATGGAGGGTTAGGACAAGCCTTATTGCCCCGAAGTGGAGGTGAGTATGGCCTTCAGCAAGCCATTGGGTGATAAGCTCTTTTGGGATCTCAAGTTCAATATATTGTTCTTGAGAGGTACTGGGCACAAGACACTTATCAAGTCTAGATGACTGAACGTACTCTTTGACGGTGGGTCTGGTATTAGAGATGAGTTGTCGGATAATACGCCGATGTCTTTTGAAGACATTGTACAGACTTAACAAATAAGGGACAGACTCTTCTACTATGGCGGTTTCAGGGATGTAAGAGTGTTCTACTAGGTTTTCTATTTTTGAAGAAAAAGATTTTCTACAAGAACTAGGAATAGTAACTGACGAGGATAATCTAGCTGGTTCTAAAGACTGGGTAGATTTATGGGTAGGAGTTTCCATGGTATGTGGGGGTTTCCCCTCAGCTCGACATACCGAGATGATGAAGATGCTGATCTGGAATCCATGTTCTCCGAACAAGACGATCCAGACATGGATACCGTCTTTGCCATTCCAGACTCAGACTATGATGATCCTAGCTCTGAAGACAATGAAGAGGAAGACATAGACTATCACATCCTAGTCTACAATATGGAACAATGTTCCATATCTATTCCTACTCTTCTAACAAATGTCGAAGTCCAAGTCCTGACCTTAAAGTATGACAATCCAGTAAACCTGCTGTAAAGGATGCAACATGGATCTCTTCTTTTGTTGAGACTAGTCTGATCATCAGGGATGGAGTCGTGCTGGTACTTTCGTCAAGAAGTTTAAAGACAGTTTTAACCTGTCCATCTTCAAACCAGATGAAAGTTGGGTCATATGTATGGATGGGCTTATGGCTATGGTGCAATTTTTCGTAGTTGGTGAACCATTCCAGAGGCATGAGCTTTGTGATCTCATCTCGAGAGAGTTGCTTGGGGATCTGCACGATGGTAGGGATCTCATTTTCCCTTTATGCTGTGATGAGCAGAGTGTCCAGAGTATGACCCGGAATGGGGAGATCGAGTGCATGGTTTTGCAATCTGTAGATGAGCTGGTGATAAAGTGTAGCTATGTATGAGGACGAGACTTGTTCCGCACCGGTGATTTGAAGTTGGACTTTGAGACATGTGGACAAGTGTGGATCTTTCAACGGAATGTTGAAGTTCGGATAAAAGGTCAATAGGATACTACCAGCATGGAGGGTGGAGAGTGTGGTTCCTATTACTGCATGTTCGTACTTGGTGTATCTGGTATCTAGAAGTGCTAGACGAACAGTGACAGGTAGACCTTTTCTGCCATGGAGGGTTAAGACAAGCCTTATTGCCCCGAAGTTATACTTGTGATATTATGATAGTTATACTCAAAATCTTATACTATTATTTACTTAATTTCAATGGATGTTAATGTATTTTAGGGTGTTATGAATTTTAAGTTATTTCTAATATGTAAAAAACTAAATAAAAGTATACAATTTTCATGTCAATTTCGGGTTCACGGGTTAATTTCGTGTCACGGGTCATTTTCGTATCGTGTCGTGTCAACCCGTAAAGTGGTCGTGTCGTCTTTGTATTGCGGTTTTTAAAAAATTTCGTGTCACGGGTCATGTTCAGGTTGACTGTAAATTTAAAAAGAAACGATCAAAACACGACACGAATGCGACACGTAACACAAATTGCCACCCCTAAGTTGTATGGTTCCAAATAAACAAAAAAATATTATCAAACACCATTTTAAATCGACGTTTTAGTTCAAATCGCATGAATCTAAGGTCTCGTTCAGTTTGCGGATTCGAGTTTTTAATTTGAGTTGAAATGTATTTTATGTGAGAGTTTTTTACTATAACAGAAAAGTTAGATGTAATTTTTTGTAAAAATGTTTAAGTTTAACAAAATTAAAATTAAAAATTTAAATTGGTGAAATGAATGAGGCCTAAATTACCACACAAGTTAGCAATTGAGGCCTTTTCTTTTAGCTAGGCAAAATACTGTTGTTACTTGAAGTTATCAGAACTGGATCAACTAGATAAATGCACGGAGCTAAAAATCTTACGGGCAGGAAAAAAAATAAAGAAAATAACGTCAATCTGTGGATAAGAAACTTCACGTCATGGCTCGAGGAATTGTAAATCTGTAATTTCATCTTGATTATCAAATGACAAAACAAAGTGGCAAACGTAATAAAAGGATTAAAAAAGTTTTATATATGAAGAGATGGTTATCTTTATTAAATTTTAAATTTTGTTTGAAAAAAAGTTTTATATATGAAGAGATGGTTATCTTTATTAAATTTTAAATTTTGTTTGATAATTTTAGTGTGAGGGACTAAAACTAAAAAAAAGTCAAGAACTTATCCGCCAAAACTAGAAGTGTGCTTAAAGTTAAAGTAGTAACCTAATTAATTTTGTGACTAAACTAAAACTTCCTCAATAAGTTATGGACTAGATGGGGTAATTAATCCTATTGAAATGTTGACCTAAACTCTAGACCTAGCGGCTTTTCTTTTTGCTCGAATTAACAATTTGAGTTCAAAAATAAAGTTTTAGAGCTTGTAATAATATAGTTAAAGTTGAATTTGTATGAGAGAGAGAGAACGCTTTAGCAAAAAGTATATTTCGTTTTCTCACGTCTTAGCAGATCATGGATGCCTCTCTTATTATTGATCAAATCCTGGAATCGATTTTGGATCTTGTCAGCGGCGGAGTCAGTTTTTTACTTTAGTAGAGGCGTATATTAAATTTTTTTAATAAATTATCTTAATGAGGGTATATAAAAAAATATTTATTTTAGTAGGAACATATATTATTTCAGTAAGAATTTAAGTATAAAATTTTTAAATTTTTAAACGTAATATTTTTTAAAAAAAAATTTGAGTGAGGCGGCTGTCCCGCTCATCTTCAAGTGGCTCCGCCACTGGACTCCTGCTGTGTTCATCTTTTACGTAATTGCCTTTTACCTGAAGAAAATTTCTGATCCAGAAGACGAGCAAGGTAATTTGTCCTTCTCCCGAACAATTTTTAGTCTTCTTTGTTTCTCTCTTTCGATGATTTTGATTTCTTAGATTTTCTATGTTTTTATGCATTCGCATATGCTTTTCTTTTATGGAAGAAGATTATCCTGCTAATGCTTTGCTTTCAGGCGCTCTGAAGGGGCTTATCATATATGTGAGGAACATGTTTACGAATCCCGACTCCGAGACTTCCTATCTGGAAGAAGTTATGTGTGTTATATAATATGTATATATATATATTGTTGGATTTCTTTTTCCTTAAGTTTCGGTAACCAACCGAAACAATCCTCAAGAACGTGGTCCATTCTATTTCCCCACTTAAGGAACGTGATTAGTCACGTTCATCTGCAGTTGTCCACCGTTGCCCACGTTCGGTGCACGTCCGTGAAAAACTCTGTGATGGGCAGAGTCTATAAAAGAGGATAGAGCACAATGGTTTTGGGTCCCTAAGCCTGCTATCTCCATTTCAGTCAGAATATACACCATCAAACGAGAGATTAAAGAGGTTTAGAAGAGCCAAAATCTGAGTTTTCTTTTCTTCCACCGAGAGCTTCAATGGCCGGAGGTGTTTTATCTCCATCCGTTTATTTCAATTCCGCATCGATCTAATTGCCATTTAGAATCCTTAGGAGCATGTTTAGATCATTTAGAAATCCTAACATTTGGTATCAGAGCCTTAGTTTGCCTCTGCCTTGTATCCTCTCGTTCTGCTCACGTGAAATACCGTGAGAGAAATTTTTTTGGCAACTATTGATTTTGACGTTTTTGATGGAAACTGAGATTAGGAATCATTGGGTAATCAAATTCCTATCATTTCTGAGTTTTAAACATCAATTGTGGTCGTCAAAATCAAGAGAAAAAGTCGGGTTTTTTGTTCGGGTTGAAACCGGGTCGAAATAGACCCGGTTGGAGGTTGAAGAAGCATCAACAGTCGAAAAAATGACATGTCATTTTGCCCTTGGGTATATAAAACGACATGTCGTTTCTGTTGAATATAAGCTGCTGGCTTTTAGAAAAACGACGCGTCATTTTTCAATGGTAACATTGAAACGACTTGTCGTTTTCTTACGGACCTTTGCAGCATACATTACCAAAACGACTTGTCGTTTTTGATGAAGCAAAAAAAAAAAAAAAAAACCCGAAAATAAAAAAAATCATAAATTAAGTATATATGGGTATTTGGTAGATATTCACCCATTTTATGATTTTTATGGAATTTTCATAAGTAAGACATATAAATGAAAGGTTCATTAATTTTTATGTGTTAATGGATTAATTTGGATATTTATGTGCATATATTATTTATTTATTTGCAGTGCTAGTACATTGATATTGAAATATTTTGGGTTAATATTGCATATAGTTTCATGCAATAAAATATGAACCTTTATGATTTATTAATGTTAAGTAATCCATATAATTTTAATTAATTAGGGAGTAGCCACAGCATCTTTAATTACTTAAAATTATATATATTAAGTGTTTCAGGATTACATTATGACATTAATTGTGATTAATCATATGTAATATAATAAATTTTATCCCACAAGAATTTTTATTATATTTATATGATTAATTAGGATAGAATATCAAATTAAATTTCTTAATTTACCCACAGGAATTAGGAAATAAAGCATAATTTGATAGTTTTATCATAAGGTCACAGATGGATCTAATTGAGTTAAAACTTTAGCCCACAGGCAAGTTTTATGTCACTAGATTCATAGAATATGATTTACATTGGTAAAACATGATATAAGTTTATGAGTCTCAAAATTTTAATTATAAGCATGTGTTTAACTTTTATGCAGTTATGCAACCTGCGAATTTCTCTGATATGAAGTGTGACATTCCTGAACTGAGGGGTGATAACTATAAGATGTGGAAGGAGAGAGTCCTTCTTCATTTAGGGTGGATGGACATTGATTATGCTATAAGGAAAGGCGAACCAGTCATTACTCCGACCAGTACCCCAAATGAAATTGCTCTATATGAACAATGGGAGCGATCCAATCGGCTCAGTGTGATGTTCATTAAGACCAAGATCTCTGCTAGCATTCGTGGTTCAGTTGATCAGCATACCAATGTCAGGGCATTACTGAAGGCCATTGATGAACAGTTTGAGTCTTCAAATAAGGCACTTGCTAGCACCCTAATTATGAAGTTTTCATCCTTAAGGCTCACTACTGTGAGAGGTGTGCGTGAGCACATCATGCAAATGAGAGACATTACGGCTCAACTGAAGACACTTGAGGTTGAAATGTCTGACTCTTTCCTTGTGCACTACATCCTGAACACTCTTCCACAGCAGTACGTACCCTTCAAGATATCCTACAACACACATAAGGATAAATGGTCAATCAATGAACTTATGACCATGTGTGTTCAGGAATAGGGTAGGCTGTCAATGGAAATAGGAGAGAGTGCATTGATGGCAATGGAAGGAAAGGATCAGAATCAAGCCAAAAGGAAGGGGAAAGGTAAGATACCGCCCCAAGGTGGAATCAAGAAGGAATCCAAGTGCTTTTTCTGCAAGAAGAAGGGGCACATGAAGAAGGGTTGCATTAAATTCTAGAAATGGCTTGAGATGAAAGGTATACCAATCTCATTTGTCTGTTATGAATCTAATATGGTTGATGTTATTTATAACACATGGTGGATTGATTCTGGTTGTACAATCCATATTTCAAATACCTTATAGGGTATGCGAAACCTAAGGAAGCCAGTGGAAAGTGAGCAGTGCATTTATTCAGGGAATAAGATGCGCTCACATGTGGAGGCTGTTGGAACATGGAGTTTAGTTTTAAGTAGTGGTTTTATTTTGAATTTTGAAAAGACATTTTATATTCCAAGTTTATCTAGGAATTTAATTTCAGTTTCAAGACTTGTACCTTTGGGATATTCCTTTAATTTTTATGAAACTTCCTTCAGTTTGTTTTATAAGTCTAATCTTATTGGAAATGGTATATTATTTGATGGTCTTTTCTCTATTAACTTGTAAAATAATATCACTTATAATGCTATGCATGTTCACACTGGCACTAAAAGAAGTGTTATAAATGACAATTCCTCTATGTTATGGCACCGGAGACTAGGGCATATCTCCATTCCAAGGATTAAAAGATTGGTAAATGAAGGAGTACTCAGCACTCTTGATTTTACTGATTTTGAAACTTGTGCGGATTGCATTAAGGGAAAGCAGACTAACAAATCCAAGAAAGGTGCAAAAAGGAGTACAGACATATTAGAAATCATACATACATATATTTGTAGTCTAAACATGGACTCACAAGGTCCAAAATACTTCATCTCATTCATAGATGATTACTCACGTTATATGTATCTCTACTTGCTTCATAACAAGAACGAAGCGTTGGATGCCTTTAAGGTCTTTAAGGCTGAAGTAGAGAAATAATGTGGAAAACAAATTAAGATCGTGAGATCGGATAGAGGTGGAGAATACTATGGTAGATACACTGAATATGGACAAGCACCTGGTCCATTTGTAAAGTTTCTTCAAGAAAATGGGATAGTTGCCCAATATGCCTGGTTCTCCAGACCAGAATGGTGTGGCAGAAAGAAGAAACCTAACCGTAATGGACATGGTATGGAGTATGCGTAGCAACTCCAAGCTTCCTGAATTCTTGTGGACAGAAGCTCTTAAAACGGCTACGTACATATTGAACCGAGTTCCAACCAAGACTGTTCCAAAGACGCCTTTTGAGTTATTCAAAGGTTGGAAACCGAGTTTGCAACATGTGCGTGTTTGGGGATGCCCGTCTGAAGTAAGAGTTTATAACCCACATGAAAAGAAACTGGACCCAAGGACCATTAGTGGATATTTTATCGGATATGCTGAAAGGTCTAAGGGATACAGATTCTACTGTCCATCTCACAACACTAGGATTATGGAATCAAGAAATGCAAAGTTTCTTGAGAATGGCTTGATTAGTGGGAGTTATCGATTTCAGGACATTGTTTCTTAAAGAAATCATACTGATATTCAGCCTTCCACTTCAAGTGAAAGATTGATTGTCATTCACAACACCCCTCAAGTTCAAACAGGTGTTGGACAACCAATTGTTGAAGCTCCACAAACTACTGATGACAATCCAGTAGATCAAGATGTTCAAGAATTGTCAGAAATTATTGAACAACCAGTTGCACAACATGATCCTCAAGAAAATGTTGATACAACTTTAAGGAGATCTACTAGAGTAAGGAAATCAGCAATACCTAGTGATTATGTTGTGTATCTACAAGAGTCTGACTATAACATTGGAGCCGAAAATGATCCTGAAATGTTTTCACAAGCCATGGATAGCAAAGAATCAAATTTATGGTATGATGCCATGAAAGAAGAGATGAATTCTATGGCAACTAATGGAGTATGGGATCTTGTTGAGTTGCCTGATGGTGTCAAAGCCATAGGATGTAAATGGGTCTATAAGACAAAGAAAGACTCATTAGGCAACATTGAAAGATATAAAGCAAGACTCGTTGCTAAAGGATTCACTCAAAAGGAAGGAATCGACTACAAGGAGACCTTTTCTCCTGTATCTAAGAAAGATTCTGTTCGTATTATTCTAGCATTAGTTGCACATTTTGACTTAGAGTTGCAATAGATGGATGTGAAAATAGCATTTCTCAATGGAGAACTAAAAGAAGATGTTTACATGAAACAACCAGAAGGATTCTCTTCTAGTCGTGGCGAGCATTTGGTGTGCAAGCTCAAGAAATCCATATATGGATTGAAACAAGCCTCCCGTCAATGGTATTTGAAGTTTCATGACGTTATCTCTTCATTTGGATTCGTGGAGAACATCATGGATCAATGTATATACCAGAAGGTTAGTGGGAGCAAGATTTGTTTCCTTATTCTATAGGTGGATGATATTTTACTTGCAACCAATGATAAGGGTTTGCTATATGAAGTGAAATAATTTCTCTCTGAAAACTTTGACACGAAGGACATGGGTGATGCGTCGTATGTCATTGGCATCAAAATACACAGAGATAGATTTCAAGGTATTTTGGGTCTGTCTCAAGAGACCTATATCAATAAAGTTTTAGAGAGATTCCAGATGAAAGATTGTTCACCCAGTATAGCTCCCATTGTGAAGGGTGACAGATTCAATTTGAACCAGTGCCCGAGGAATGATCTTGAACGGGAACAAATGAAAAACATTCCTTATGCTTCAGTTGTTGGAAGCCTGATGTATGCTCAGGTCTGCACGAGACCTGACATTGCATTTGTTGTTGGGATGTTAGGAAGATATCAGAGTAATCCAGGTATGGACCACTCGAAAGCTGCAAAGAAGGTGCTGAGACCCCTTCAAGGGACCAAAGACTACATGCTTACATACAGACGAACTGAAAACTTGGAGGGGATTGGCTACTCTGATTCAGACTACGCTGGCTGCATTGATTCGCTTAAATCAACTTCAGGATATGTTTTTATGCTAGCCAGTGGAGCTGTATCTTGGAGAAGCGCAAAGCAAACATTGATTGCTACTTCCACTATGGAGGCTGAGTTCGTATCTTGTTTTGAGGCTACCTCACATGGGGTATGGATGAAGAGTTTCATTTCTGGGCTTAGAATTGTGGATTCGATTTCTAGGCCATTGAGGATATATTGTGACAATTCAGCTGCAGTTTTTATGGCTAAAAACAACAAAAGTGGTAGTCGAAGCAAGCACATCGACATCAAGTATCTAGCTATAAGGGAACGTGTTAAGGATAAAACAGTGGTTATTGAACACATTAACACTGAATTGATGATTGCTGATCCTTTGACTAAAGGCATGCCACCATTGAAATTTAAGGATCATGTAGATAGAATGGGACTTGGTTCCTTTATGTGAATTTCGTTGTAAGAACGAATGTTATTTTTAATGAAACTCTATTTGTGATGTTTTCTCATATTTGTTTTCCTTGTGTACATATTCATTTATTTGTTGAGAAATATCATTAATGTTTGGACCTAAAATAAACATAGGGTTTATTCATTAAGTTATATGGGCTATAATTAAGAAATAGTATGCATTGTAATACATGGAAGATAATACTCGTTTTAGATGACTTATCGCCATGATTCATGTATTTTATTTCTTACTGTGGTGAACGATGGAATATATGGACCAAGTGGGAGAATGTTGGATTTCTTTTTCCTTAAGTTTCGGTAACCAACCGAAACAATCCTCAAGAATGTGGTCCATTCTATTTCCCCACTTAAGGAACGTGATTAGTCACGTTCATCTGCAATTGTCTACCGTTGTCCACGTTCGGTGCACGTCCGTGAAAAACTCTGTGATGGGTAGAGTCTATAAAAGAGGATAGAGCACATTAATTTTGGGTCTCTAAGCTTGCTATCTCCATTTCAGTCAGAATATACACCATCAAACGAGAGATTGAAGAGGTTTAGAAGAGCCAAAATCCGAGTTTTCTTTTCTTCCACCGAGAGCTTCAATAGCCGGAGGTGTTTTATCTCCATCCGTTTATTTCAATTCCGCATCGATCTAATTGCCATTTAGAATCCTTAGGAACATGTTTAGATCATTTAGAAATCCTAACATATATTACATTGTGCTCTTTTGTTTTCGTTCTATTCTTTCAATGCTTTTGATTTGGAGTATTCTATGTTTTAACAGAAGAAGAAGATGATGATGGTGATTGAGAAAGTTCTGATGATGAGGAAGACGGTAAACAGTTTTGTTTTCCTTATATTTTCTTTGTATGCCTTTGTATTTTCTAACTCATCATATATATTCACGTTTGCCTGGAACCAGATTATCATTCAATCGTGCAGTGGGTGAATTCTGATCCCAGGGGTACGTATTATATGTGATCGTTTTCAAAATATTTTTGTAGTTTTGATGATGTCCGTGATGGTTCTAATTTCTTTTCATTGTTTCTCTTTTCCTCTAGCGATAAAAAGAATGCCTCCTTACGCTAAACGTCGGAAACTGATTGAACTTACTGAGGTAATTACATATTATATGTAGTTTCTTCTTTTTTCTTTTTCTCTCTTCCTTTTTTTTTAAAAAAATTTCTAAATTCAAAGTGTGATGAATTAGGGTTTTTATATTGGTACCTGGAAGTTGCCTGATGCTCCATTGAAATGTAATGCTTATTTACGACGTCCTAAACAAGGTAAACACTACGAGCTGGTCAAGAGGTCACTATCTGGAGTTGTCTGTATGGGATGAGAGAGCCTCAATTGCAGCCCATTTTGCATTGAGTGGAAGGTGATGGACTAGGATTTATCAATTCATTGTTGGTTTAATTGGATTTCAGAAGAGTGTCCTGTTGAAAGATTTAGTGGACGTTTGATTCATGAATTCAAAATCATGATTCAGAATCATTTTCGATTTACGTATATTTTTTATGTGAGAAAATTTTATAACGAATTATAAATTATAATTCGAATCATGATACGAATACACTAACCAAACGCTAGCTTAATCAGAGTCAATGTCACTCTCTATCTCGGTCCTTGCTGCAAGCCCATGATGCCTTCAGCTGGCTTCACCTACTTTTTGACTATGGAGGGCTCAGACAACAAATTCTATGAAGCTAAGGTTCACATGAGTAGAAATCGTATGTTTGGCCTCTTTTACATACTGGGTGCATTTGAAATTCATTTTAAAATGATTTTATTTTCTGCATGCAAATGGAAATGAGAACGTTTTCAATCTCAAGCAGGAATCATTTTTAAAAATGCGTTTGATAATTTTATTCAGAGATTGTTTTCAGTATAAAAAAATTGAAATTTCGTTTGGTTTTACATTTTTAAAAACATGTAATAGTATTTTAAATAATATATTAAATAATTAATAAACTCCCCAATCAATACACTAGTAATTAATTTAATATATACACATTTGTTATATGTAATTATACTTACTACTTATCAGTTGTCTTGGCATACGTAAATAATAAACAATTATGATACTAATTACCATACACACATATTATTAGTTAATTTATATATAAGAACATAGTAATTAGCATTAGCAATAAAGACAAAGCAGAGAATAAGTGGAGAAAAGAAAATTGCCCAAAGACGGGAGAAAATAAAAATAGAGAAAAGGAAAACAACTTCAACGCATTTTTAGAAATGTCTTACTTTTTGAGATAAAGACAAAAACGTTTTTATTTTTTGTTTGCCCTAAACGCAATCTGCACACTATTTTCATTTTTTTCTCCTCAAGAAAACGTGAAAAACGTTTTCAGGACGAGTTCTAAACTCGCTGACTATATCTTGACATGATTAGGCATGCCTTCTACCATCCTACAATCGACCCTGAGATCCTACGCTATGATTACAGGGGTGCTATCCTGAATAAAGATTTAACGCCACCGTCAAAGTCACTTAAAAAGTTTGCCAAGCAAAAGAGGTTAGATTTGTCTGCTTGCTTGCTGTTTTTGTGATTGTTTATGAATTAGGACTCTCATCTTATCCGACAGTCTCTTTCATGAGCTGAATTTGTCAACTGATGTTTTTGAGAATGTGTCATACTGCATATTTATTTCCATAACGTGGGTACAATACATCTGATGCCTGATGCGGAGATCCTGAGTTCATAATTATGACTAGTGCTTGTGTATTTCTATTTCTTAATCTCGAATTAGACTTTTAATGGCTGATAGAGGATAGGATTGATACTTTTTTGTGGTTCACTTTACCCTAGTCCTTATCAACGGAGAAGAGAGTGTAATCTTGGCAGGGACATTTATGAAGGTGCTAATTCACTTGTGGTTAAATTTCAGGAAGGATTCTGAAAGCTCGGGTGTGAAGTTGGTCAAAGAAGCGCACTAAGGGCTAGCTCGTGGATTCTGGAGCCAAGATTTCCTTGCCTAGTGTTCCAAGTTAGCTCAAATCAGCCTGAGAGTTTCTTTTTATTTTTTCTTCTTCTTCTTCTTCTTCTTCGAGAGTGTTGAAGAATCTAGGACTAGGTTACAGATCCTATGCTTTTTGAATGTGTGCTAGCTTGCTAATTGCTATATTGTACATGTAGTTCAACCTGATACTTGCATCTTTACGAGATAAATTAACCTTTTTTTGTTGTTGTAAAAAAGGGGTGAAAAAGAGAAGTCTGTGAAGATTGGGATCAACATTAAGCAGGAATTGATGGCATTATTGACCGGGCAAACTAGAACTAAATTGTTAAAACATAATAAAAAGGGCCAGAAAATGTTACTCCCCTGCATTCTCATCAATAGTCATTACTCCCTCAAATCCTTTTTCACCAAAAAAAAACAAAAAAAAGAAGGAAAAAAAAGACGTACTTGGCTGGAGGTATTGAGTATTTCGGATACTTATAATTATAGACAAATAATTTTCTTTTAGATTCTACCAAAAAAAAAGTCATTTTTTCTCGGCTAAATGCTGGTTACTTGATGAGGATAATAGAATGGGATCAACTGAAGAAAAGCGAGGAGCTAGAAATCTGGCAGTCACAAAAAATGCTGCAATCTTGGGGGTAAGAAACTTCACGTCATGGCTCAAGGACCTGTATTTGCGTAAAAAAAAAAACCATCTTGATTCTTAAATGAAAATAACAAAGAGGCAAACAAACGTAATAAAAGTACCAGAAAATTTTAAAGGGCTTAATTGAAAATAGTTGATTGAGAATACAAGGGATTAACCGGCAATCAAAATCTTGATTTTGATCCAAGACTAAAAAGTGGGTATTAAAAAAAATAGTAGAAAATAGGTCAATATGAAAAGCTTAAAAAAATATATATGCTAATTTTTAGTTATAGAAATTAATAGGTCATAATTTGTCAAGTTATAGTTCATAACCAGATAAGTTATGGACAAACTTATCAAGTTATGGTTCATAGCCAGACAAGTTATGAACAAAAACTGTAAATTATAGACAATAATTTGTCAAGTTATGGTTCATAACCAGACAAGTTATGGGTAAAAACAATAATTTAGCCTATTTATTAACTTATGTAAACTATTAACCTATTAATTTTAATTCATCTCAAATCTTGACATATTTTTCTCTTTCTCCCTTAATAATTTAATCTTGGTTAAAAATCAAAATTAGATTTTTGCAAAACGGTGGAGTTTTACTTGGCAGCCCTAAAAGTTGCCTTAGTTGGTCGATCATAGTGCCGCCACTTTAACGCCCATTTTCCGAGTTTCATTCATTTTCTTTCTCTGTGTTTTGCTCCCTCTCCTCTCCCAAAAATGGCGTCCATTCCAATCCAAATCCTCCACTTCCACCATGTCTCTGCAACTGAAACTCCCAAAACCCTAGCCTTCAAGTCCCCCAAATCCGCCATTTCTCCATCCCTATTACCTCACCCTCTCCTCAGAACCCACCAAACCAAATGGCAAGCGAAGCCCAAAAACTCAACCCTAACTGGCTATGGCATTCGCATGATGTCGTCCTCCACCACCACCCCAGCCACCGACCGCCTCATCTCCGCCGTCGCCTACTCCCTCCCCTTCTTCAATTCCCTCCAGTACGGCCGCTACCTCTTCCTCCAGTACCCCAAATTGGGCCTCCTCTTCGACCCCCTCCTCCCGATCATTTCCCTCTACAGGTCCATCCCTTACTCCAGCTTCGTCGCCTTCTTCGCCCTTTACCTCGGCGTCGTCAGAAACCCTAGCTTCAGCCGCTACGTCAGGTTCAATTCCATGCAGGCCGTCACTCTCGACGTCCTCCTCGTCCTCCCGCTCCTCGTCCAGCGGATTTTCAGCCCCGGCCGGTCTGGATTGGGATTCCGGATCATGGTTTGGGTTCACAGCGCTCTGTTCGTCTTCAGCGTTTTGTGCTTCGTTTATGGTTCGGCTTCTTCCGTTTTGGGTCGGACTCCTTATTTGCCTTTTGTTGCTGATGCTGCTGGCAGGCAGATTTAGAGAGTTTCGGTGCATTTTTTGTGAGGGTATGTCTGACGATTGTATTTGTAAACATTTTCGGACAAACTCGCTTTCTTTTCGTTCTTTGATTGTAGTTTTTGGATTATCAAAATTATAGCACAAGGAAAATTTAATTGTTTGGATATTGATTACCGGGAAAAATTTTCAACTTTCTCGAATTGCAATTTATGTTTATATGTTTATCTATCAACTTTTCTGAATTCTGTGACGCATTGAATTAGGACTTGCTAGCTGTTTGTCACATGTGTTTATTTGTGTATACAGTATATTGAACGAGACATTCTCGAAAACATTGATTGAACCATGTGATTCTGTCAATGCCTTTGAAGTGTATCAAAAGTGCACACCTTTTAGTTGGCACTTGGCTGTCGCCCTTATCGACCAATACTTTTGCCTTCGTCTTTAGGCTTTTGTCTAAGTTGAATACCTAACTTTCCACTTCATATGCCTCAAGCTACGAGTGACAACAAAGGAAATGTTAAGTGTTTTTTTTTTTTTTGGCTCCGAAAAAGGAAATGTCAAGTTGCAAGTAGCTTTCTTTGCGTTTGTCGTCTTTAGTCGTTTTTCTTAGTTGAATACCTATACTTTCCACTACCCCCTAAAGCTCTAAGAGAGGAAAGATTAGAAAAGAGAAAACCAGCTTTGTCTCTTGAGCTGTGAGCTTGCTACTGAATATAATGTCTCACTAGCGAGCAAGCACAGAGCATTCACATGAAAACTCTCTTTGAGTGAAAGTTTATTCAAATCAAAACTTAGCAAGTCATTACGATGGAAATTAAAAAAGTTCTAAAAATTTCATTTTCTCCTCTTCGTATGCTCTCACAGCTTCCGATAAAGATTACTTCCTCACAAAAAACACAGGCAAAAGCACTAATATAATGGAAGAACAACTTGTCTTCCTCACTTTCTCTAAATTTATGGTCGATCACCAACATTTACAATGTTTGCAACTCGACATCCATTATCTACAACATATATGGTCGATGGCTTTGATTCGGACTTTCTATCTTATTCTATATATATATATAGTTTGAAAGTGGGTGAATGCTTGCCCGAGGGGTACATATTCTATATGCTCGTCTTCAAAATATTTTTGTAGCTTTGATGATGTCTTATTTCCCTCATTGGTGATCTTATTTCTTTTCTTCTTTTCATCCCTGCCTCTAGTGATAAAAAGAATGTCCAGTTACGCTAAACGTCAGAAACTGATCGAACTTACTGAGGTAACTAAAGATTATTGATTAGGTTCTTTTTTCTTTCTTCTCTCTTATTCATTAGTGTGATAAATAAGGGTTTTCATGCTGGTTCCCGGAATTTGGCTCGTTGTGAACCATGGAGATTTCCTTATGCAATTCATAAATTTTATAAAGGTGACTATGACTGGGGTGGTCAAGACACTACTATACCTGTTCACCATGGGATGAGAGAGCCATAATTGCATCCTGGTATGCAATGAATGGAAGGTGGTGGACTAGGATTTATCTATTCCTTGCTGGTTTAATTGGATTTCAGAAGGGTGTCCTGTTGGAAGATTTAATCAGAGTTAATGTCTGTCCTTATCCCGATCCCTGCTTCAGGATACCCCCGGCTGGCTACGCCTTCTTTTTGACTATGGAGGGCCCAAGACAACAAATTCTGTGAAGCTAAGGTTCAAATGAGTAGAGATCGCACTTTTGGCCTCTTTTACCTATTATACCTTGACATGATTGGGCCTGCCATCTACCACCCTAAAATTGACCTTGACATCCTGCGCTATGAAAATGGGAATGCTATCCTGCTTGGCCATAATTGCATCCCGGTATGCAATGAATGGAAGGTGGTGGACTAGGATTTTTCTATTCCTTGTTGATTTAATTGGATTTCAGAAGGTTGTCCTGTTGGAAGATTTAATCAGAGTTAATATCTGTCCTTATCCCGATCCCTGCTTCAGGATACCTCCGGCTGGCTACGCCTTCTTTTTTACTACGGAGGGCCCAAGACAACAAATTCTGTGAAGCTAAGGTTCAAATGAGTAGAGATCGCACTTTTGGCCTCTTTTACCTATTATACCTCGACATGATTAGGCCTGCCATCTACCACCCTAAAATCGACCTTGACATCCTGCGCTATGAAAATGGGAACGCTATCCTGCTTGGCCATTGCACGTTATTGTCGCTTAAAAAGTTTGCCAAGCAGAAGAGGTTAGATTTGCTTGCTTGCTTGCTGTTTTTGTTCCTTCTGTTTCTTATTGATTTTTCTAGTTTCTAACTACTGATTCAATACTTTGGTTTGCGTTTTATAAGCAAGATTGTTGGGTTGTGAATGTTTATGAATTAGGATTCTCATCTTATCTGGACAGTCTCTTTTATGATCTGAATTTCTCAACTGATGTTGCTGAGAATGTGTTATACTGCATATTTATTTCCATAAGTGGATTATGAAGGTGCTAATTTACTTGCGGTTGAATTTCAGAATGGATTGTGAAAGCTTGGGTATGAAGATGGTCAAAGAGGCACACTAAGGGCTAGTTCATGGATTCTGCAGCAAAGATATCCTTGTTTAGTTTGCTAGTTAGCTCAAATCAGCTTGAGGGTTTTCTTTTGTTTTTTTGTTTTTTGTTTTTTTTGCCAAAAGAATATGTTGAAGAATCTAGTACAGAGGTCCTATATTGTACATATAGTTCAGCCTGATACTAATTACTTCCAACTTTACGAGCCAAAGGAAAACACTTTTGTAAACATGGGATGAAAAAGAAAAGCCTATGAAGATTGGGGTTTACATAACGTTAGGCAGGAATTTGTGTCGAGACAAGGTTATTGATTAGGCAAACTTGTAACTAAATTTTGTGGCCCTTTTGCTGTTACTCCCTTGTATTCTTATCGATATTCCCTCGAATCCTTTTTCACCCAAAAATACAATAAAAAACTTGGCTCCGAGGTATTAAAGTTTGTTAAGGATATATTTGTAACTAAAGTCAAATAAGTAGAAAGGTGGTTAAGTTTTATCCGAAATTTCATTCTTGTATTTGATGAGGATACAAATTCAAAAGATGCAAGTGTTGATCAAGTCTTTGGTCTTATAGCCAAGCAAAATGCTGTTGTCACTTGATGAGGCTACCGGAACGGGACTAACGGGAGAAAAGCAATTCAATCCCACTTTAATTCTTAATTTTTAAAACGTTTCGACCTTGATTCTCAATCTATCAATTTGTTTTGGTTTTAGCTCTATTTAGTGTAAAAACGAGAATAGAATATGTACAAAATGCTTAAAGAAGACAATATTTTACTAATAGAATATAAAATATCCACACGATTTTGACGCAGAAATGTAAATTAGCACTCTATTAACTTAAAATTTAAAAGTAAAAGTGAGAGTTTTAAAAAATTTTAAGGGTAAATAAAACATGCTCCCAAAATTCAGGGGCTTCAATGAGATTAAAGCAAGAAAAAAAAAACCCCCCGAATATTATTAAGATTTTAGATTAATCTAATTAGTGCCCTTTGAACTTTAAGTTCATTTTCACTTTGCTCTTAACCTTTAAAAATTCTCACTTTACTTTTTAAATTTTGAATTTATCTCATTATTTTGTAAGAATTTCTGTTGAAATTAAACGTGAAAGAGAGGATTAAATATGATTATGTGATTTTTATCTTATTTTTAATATTTAAACAAAAAGATTATGTGATTGTATTACTCTCTTTTTTTCTATTTATTTTTAACAGAAATTACAATAAAAAAATAAATAAGAATAATTAAAAATTCATAAAGTAAAATTAGAATTTTTAAAATTTTTAAAAAATTAAGTAAGAATAATTAAAAATTCATGAGATAAAATTATTTTTAAAATTAAGAGTCTAAAGTTTAGAGTTGCACATAAGTACATAACACTCTTCTCTCTCTCTCTCTCTCTAAATTTTATTTTCTGTTTAATTTGAAACAGACCTTTTGATCGCCGTGAAAATGGCGATGAAGGCTTCTCCAGTCGCAAGCTCAAGCATAGTTTCACTACTACGCCCTTCTTCTTCTACACGTTTTGAGCCCCTCAAATCGTCCTTCCTCCGTTACGGTGGTATCTCCATAGTCGCTTCTCTCTCTTTTCATTTCCTCTTCTCCAGAAATTTCCAATTTTGGTGACAATATCATCGCCTTGTTTGGTTGCCGAGAAAACAGAGAAAAACAGTATAAAGCAGCGTTTTTTTTTCTTTTATTTTCTTATAATATGTTTGTTTTCTTGCAGTGGAAGGACTTAAAATCCCTATCCTACGAATATCTCACTCGGATAGGTTAAGTCCTAATTGCCATGGCGGTGGTGCTCTTGGTTCTCATATGAATCTTTTCACTCGATTTGCTAGAGTAATCAAGGTAATATTTCAACATAATATTTCAAAAAAAAAAGACTTTGTAAATTTCTGTTCTGATTTGAATACAGTCATACGCAAATGCGATTCTGAGCTCGTTCGAAGACCCCGAGAAGATTCTAGACCAAGCTGTTGTTGACATGAACAATGACTTGATAAAGATGCGTCAAGCCACGGCACAAGTACAGTCCCCTCACTTTTAATTTGAGTTTGTTTTCTCATGTTTTTCTTGTTTCTATCATCTGTCTCACTTTCCTTCCAAAATATTATTTGACGGTCTTTCAAATAACTCGTTTTAAGTGCAAAATGCATTCTCTGATTCTTGTATTTTTCTTACGTGTTTCCACTTTTTCAAGGTTTTGGCATCTCAGAAACAGTTGGAG
Organism: Morus notabilis; assembly: GCF_000414095.1. Taxonomy (NCBI): domain Eukaryota; kingdom Viridiplantae; phylum Streptophyta; class Magnoliopsida; order Rosales; family Moraceae; genus Morus; species Morus notabilis. Next base: position 36,846 of record NW_010362811.1, read on the forward strand.
AACAGATATAAATCTGCTCAGCAAGCTTCTGAGGATTGGTAAATATTTCGGAGAAGCTTTGTTATTGTTGTGTAAGTATTTGTGTTGTACTTGTTATGCTTAATCTGTATTGGATGATAGGTACAGAAGGGCACAACTGGCTCTTGGAAAGGGTGATGAGGATCTTGCTCGTGAAGCACTTAAAAGACGGAAATCTTTTGCTGTACGTATTTTTTATTTTAGAACGTTATAATATGATACATCTGAATGATATTTGGATGTTGCTTTTAACGCTCGTGTGCTCCTTTATTCTGCACAGGACAATGCAAATGCTCTGAGGGTTCAGCTTGATCAGCAGAAAAGTGTTGTGGATAATCTTGTCTCCAATACGCGGGTAGGTTGAGTGTTAATGTTTTTCTGATTGGCCAGTTCTTACCATTATGCCTTCATTTGAGCTTTTAGAAGACTTGATTTAGATGGTTCAAAACCCCAGAGACAGAGAAACATTTTATGATTAGGGCAGTTTGTTAAGAGCTGGTATGATTTTTTGTTTTTTTTTTTTTGAGCTTTTCTGTCGGGGAGAAAAAATTCTAAGGCTTCTGGTTAGGTTTTTCCCACTTTCTATTTGGGAAAGTTGAATGCTTGAATTTAAAGTTGGAGAGAATGTTTCGTGTAATATGTTCTAAATTCGATTTCCTTTTTTAAACAGCTTTTAGAGAGCAAGATACAGGAAGCAAGATCAAAGAAAGATGTCCTCAAGGCACGGGCGCAATCTGCAAAGTCAGTCTTGAGCTCCATCTTCTGCTAGTTTCTTTTTGTACTATGCAATAGGCGAATGTTCAGTTTTATACTAAATCAGTAGCTTCCCTTTAGGACTACAACCAAAGTGAGCGAATTGTTGGGTAATGTCAACACAAGTAGCGCTCTTGATGCTTTTAACAAGATGGAGGAAAAAGGTTTGTTTGTTTCTTTTATTTTTTTCTATTTTCCTCTAGAAAAAGGGTTTGTCTTGGTAGTTAAGTGAGTTTAGTAGAATCGAAGTTCTTTGATTTTCACTTCGGACATGTCTAAAGTTCATGTTCATAGCAGTTGAAGCTAAATAATTCTTTTTTCTCGTCCTTGCAGTTTTGGCCATGGAGTCTCAGGCTGAGGCTTATAATGAATTAACAAACGACGATCTTGAGGGAAAGGTAAAATCTTTTCTTTTGTGGGGATATGTAAGAAGTTTGTATCCGTTTGTTTCTCCCGAATGATGTTCTAGATGCACCCTTCAGTTCTAAATCGTACAGAATTGACAAAAAATCACCCATCATTTTGTTGCCATAATAACAGTCATAATCATGTCTCTCTCTAGGAGAGCTTTTGCTGTTAGTAAGTCTGCCTGAAAGTCAAGCTACGAAAAATATATAAACTTGGGACTTTGAATATCCTTCGTTCTGATTATCATATATTTCAAAGCCTAGCACTTCAATGCAGTATTTTTTTATTTTTATTTTTTTTGTAGCAGTGAATGTTATTAATAAGATGTTCCCTTCAACTTCTTACAGTTCCGATTGCTAGAGGGCTCTTCCGTTGATGACGATCTTGAGATCTTGAAGAAAGACCTATCCGGGAGCTCAAAGGTAACATATAGATTGCTAGAGGACTCTTACATGGATTATGTTCGTTATTCAGTGTGTCAATCATGAATTCATATGACCAAAATTGGAGCTGAAGGAAAGTGAGTAGTTTATAGGGTTTAATTCCATCTGTTCGTCACAAAAACGATTATATGATTGCAAAAAAATTTAAGCTAAGATGGCTTGAACATATCCCAGTCTTAAAAGTGTTGATCTGATAAATTAACTAAAATCAAATATCCATTTGTTCTTCTGTTCGATGCTAATCAGAAAGGAGAGCTTCCACCTGGGAGGACTGTTGTCGCAACAGACACGGTGTTTCCTTTCCGAGAGTCCGAGATTGAGAAGGAGCTGAATGAATTGAGAAGAAAAGCCAAGGATTTCTAGAATTTAGATGTTGTCTTCCAATTCCAGAGAATTTTGGTTGGTGCATTGTTATGGAACTTATGGAAGGGTTTTGCTCCAACTTTTGTTTTTATTTCTTTCTGGAAAATTGCTTAAGAGCAGCCATGGACCAAAATACGTAGATGTAAAGGAGGTAGACACCGGTTGCTTTTCTCATGATTTTTGTACAATTTTAACAATAATCTACGCTACATCATTCTGCTTTTTTACTTTTAAGTTGTAACTTTCGACATTATTTTTTATTTAAAAAATCTGCATGATTCCCTTGCGCGAAAAAGGACCAAAAATAAAATTAAAAAAAAAAGAGTAATTGCATATTTGCATTGCATGTCCTTTGCCTTTATGAGTGATTTTTGGATTAAAAACTAATTTTTTATGCAAAAATCTCCTCGAATTAAATTTTGAGAAATTTTTAAAAATGCCATTTGAAATGAGCTCGCATTTACTTTTACCTCTCTAGAACTAGTTAGAAAAATAAAAATACTTTTAATAAGTCATGTACTTAAAATAATGGCCTGATTTTAAACTTCCGTTAAATTCGAATTGAAAGTTTAATTACAAAAACAACCCTAAAACTTATAAAAATTAAAATAATAAACTACCAAAAAGGGTAACATTGTCAGATCAATGAGTTGCTTTAATCTTCAGCATTGAAACAAAACAAAGTCCCCAAATGCGTAAAAAGCCCAAGCACGTTGCTAAAAAGCAGCTTGCATTTAGAAACGATACCCAGCACCCACCCAGCAGGCCAACAAGCACCAACACGTCCTCACCTCAAAAGCCCCTGCAGCACTCCCCCCACATCCATTTCTAGCGATGCCGTTACCCCACAAAACTTACCCTTGCCATGACAACACTCCCCACACCCGAGGGATGCACACAAATCGCCCCCCACTGTCAATACAACCCAACCCGACATGCCTCCCTCCGTCCAAACTAGGGGCACATAATCTGGGTAGCTCTGCTGTTAACTACCATGTTTAAACCATCCGGGTTACTTTTAGCTTTGTTTGAACCAATGGATGACCCAAGAGCTTGTTTGGTAGGAGGGAAAGGTGAGGGGTAAAATGTCCTTTCTTTCGGATAAAACATGGTGGTTTTAATAAATACCCAAGATCTGCCATGAACCATAAAACCCCCTTCCCTCGTCTTTCCGTGGATTTTAATATCAAGTCAAAAAACTGTCTTTTAAATAAGAAAGTGGAAAAGGAAGAGAGGAACTCAAATCTCAAAATCATGCCAAATTTCAGCAGGTGCAGCAACGAAAAAACATACATTGCAGCTGTAAGTAGGGATGCGAATTGTAATAACTTCAACAAAGAGTAAAACATACCTCTCAAACATACCTCTTAAAACGAAGGTGAGAAAATCTAAGCAGAGCATTCCTTTATGGTCACAAAAGCAGCTCAAGTCCAGAAAATTTTTTTTAGGAAGAAACACATTATGTTTTCCTACATAAGTTCCAAGACTAACCTAGATAAGATCATAAATTTCGCTTCAACAGGATTTGCAGAAGATCCCCCTAGTACCGATCATAACGCCTGATGAAACAGAATATTTGATGATTTTAGATTATGATCTTAAAAAAGTTCTCCAAATAGAAAGAGTGAGAAACTGATGTGAAATAGTTGAGCAAGTACCTATGGCGATCATAATCCCTGGAGCGCTCCTTTGACCTTGAGCGCGACCTGTGTCGACTTCTTGAATCGTAGCTTCGGGAACGATCTGAATCTCTATCACGTTCACGATCATAACGGTCCCGGTCATAATACCTATCACGGTCCCTGCTCCTCCGATCATAATCCCTATCCCTACGATCATGGCTATCACTTCTTTCCCTGTCCTTACTAGATTCCCTGTCCCGCTCCCTACTTGGCTCTTTTGATCTTTATAACAAATAAATTAAAAAGAAAATTGAAAAGTTTAGGAACAAGTACTAGGTGAAATAACATCATGGATATATATATATACACTTACTTTAAATACATACATACACACGCGCAGAGAGAGAGAGAGAGAGAGAGAGAGAAATTTACCTTCTATCATCCTGTCGATCAACTTTGCGAGACTTGTTTCTTTCTTCCTGACACATTAATTTCAAGAAAGTGCCATTTAAATACCTCCATGGATTAAAAGGATTTCTAATATAACTTGGCTAATGGAGGCAAAAAATTTCACACTTAATGGTGCAGGAGATGCTTCAAAGTGCACGTTATTTAAAGGTCATAAAACAATATATACACAGAATTAAACCCAGAATGACTCGCCGTATTAAACCTTTAAAATGTATTCAAAGATGAACACCAGGATTGAACAAAAAGGATGGCATGGAATGAACAAAAATGCGTCTCCGAGAATTCTCAAAATGCAAAAGCAAATAAGCTTATGCAAACTAACGTGAAGTACAAATGTACGTGGCCCACAAGCAATGAAAAAGGGGGTAGGAGGGTTGCGGGAGAGTGGCACGTAAAACATAACCATGACGAAGAACAGAGCACCACTGTACCCATCACCAGTGCTTTGAACATGTGGTTTACTCCCCTGCCACCAAGTTGGTCCGCAATTCGCTCCATGAAGTGACATAGGTGGAAGGCAGCAATACCAAATTTCAGTCTAGAAAGTAGAAGTTCATATCTTACAAGTATAAATCACACTAGATGAATATCCAAGTGCAGCACTGATGAACTGTCTTCACAGGAAACGTCCCCACTCAGAGAGTCCAAAAACCAAATAATAGTTAAACACTTAAACAAACATGCTAGAAAGTTTCATGGTTCTTCTCCGAGATTAGAAAAACTCACAGATCAAATACTACGAGAATCTCTAAAGATTTGAAACATTATACCAGCACCTGAACCAACATATTCACAATAACAACTTGAGGAGAATTTCAAAGTAATGGGTAAAACACGAGATATGTTATGATTGATTTTTCTTTACTTTTAAAGTTTTTTTTAATCAAATTTAGCAGAAAATAATCTCTGAACATGTGTTCAATTTTCCTTTGGGAAAAAAAAGGCATGGATTTAAGTTTTCATCCAAAAGCAGCAGGCAGCCAATTTCAGTTTCATTAGACTCGCCTCTAACAATGACAAGTGAAAGCAAGTAACCCACCTAACTAAAAACAAAGAAATGAAAAGAAAATGAATTGTCTTACCTGAAGCTCGCCTAATTTCTCACGGATTTGCATATAGCCCAAGTGAAGCTTCCCCCCAAAATGATCAGCTAGGCGTCGGTCGCTGAAAATAACAAGATTTAGGATGCTTCACTTTTTTAGAGCACAAAAAGGTTTCACTAAATTTATTTATGGATTAGTGCAGATGTCAAATAATTTCCAGCCAATAGCATGATCTACAAGCATAAAATGGAAAAAGACGCACATTCTTTAGCTGCAAAAGTTATCCACGTAAAACTGGGCACAAGAGCCTGCTGGTACAAGGAGGTATGATTGCTGGGTCAAAAGCTGAAGCACTTGGAAACCCAAAAACTATTTCTATGTCTCCCTCAAGAAAGCTAAACAAACAGCATGCCAATTAGGTATACTTAAAGTAAACCTTTACCTGTCATAAACGCTTAAAAATGCTCCGCATATGTCACAAACTCGTAGCTTTTGATCTGTCTGAAATAACACCAAAAGAAAGAAGAAAATTAAATCGCGCAGCCCCCACAAATAACTAAGTTTCCTAGACTTACATACGTCACAGACTAAATACAATTACAAATACTGCACAGATTAGCACCCACACATCAACTTCGCATAAAATAAGCATAGTAAGGTGTAGGCTGACCAGCATATCAACCAGCCATAATTTAACTGTAATTTCTAAGATTGAGTTCCAGCGAACGATTACTTCAGCACAAGAGATTAGTAATTTTTTTTATTTTTTCTTTCCCCAGTTATTTCCTATGATTTTATCTCTTTCTTTCTTTTTTTTTTTTTTTTTGACATCCATAAATCTGTACTCATTTTATTTTTACTCAAACTACAAATGTATGAAAACTATATAGGTAAACACATAATTAGTGAAGGGAATTCAACTCACAATGCGGACATCAGCAGCAGTGTATTTAGTGGAATCAAGAGCAGGCTCCTGTCTGGCAGGCAGCTGAAAAGGGGTCAAAAAAAAAAAAAAAAAAAAAAGAAAACTATAAATGGAAGAAAGGAAGGTTATAAAAACATAACATGAAGATAAATAAAAGCATGCACGCACACGCGTCATAAAACCATCATTATGAGGCGGGTACAATTACTCCCCCAAAAAAGTTATAAAGGAAAAGGAGAAAAAAAAAACACAAAAACTTGCTAGGCACACCTTCTTCAGCGCTTCAGCCTCCTCCAATGCTTTCTGTGCCTCATCAACCATCCCTTGCTCACCTAAAGCAGGTATAAGAATTAAAATGAGAAAATTCCATAGTGATTGCTTAAACAGAATAGGGAAAAATGGATTTCTTATAGAGTATGACTAAAAGCACTGCTTAGGTGTCATTTAGTTTTTAAAAACAATATTCATAAAAATAAAATCTCCCCTTGAATCCAATTGATTAACACATGCCACGTATATTGAATTTTGTCCCATTAAAAAGCCCATTTGGGGCGGGGGGGTGCGCTTACAGAAAACAACCATGAACACAAGTCTATAAAAACCACAGAGGTATAGTCATAGAAAAACCACTGATATTGCTAAAAGTTCAGCAGTTTATTGACTTACCTAGATCCTCTGCCTTCTTTAACTTTTCATTTATCATTTCCTGTGTGCGAGGATCAGGAGCAACTACAGGCAAAGGTGCCAAAGGTGGAGGATTGGGCAGGGGTTGAGGTAAAGAAGCTCTATCTTTGTTGAAGGCATCCAAAAGAAGCATGGACTGTGAACAAACGTGTATAAAGAATGCTATGGTTAGAGAATCATATTGAGGAAGAAAAAACAATACGAGGAAATCAATAAAATACTAAAAACAGCACTAAAGTGCAACCTGCTTGTCTGCTCTTTTGGTTCTGAGTTCTTCTACCACCTCAAGAGCTCGAATCTTAAGATCTGCCTTGCCTTCAAGATCTGCATAGTAGCATCAAATTTCTGAATAAGTAAGAAGCAACCACGAAACATAAATATTTCAGTAGATTTAAATTTGGCACACATCACACGCGTGCTCGCTCTAAGGCAACCAGCACGTGGGGACTCAAATCAGAGCACAAAGTGCCATGGGGCCTCGCCTCAAGGCACCCAGTGCTGAAATTCAAATCCTCGGAAATCGGAACATCAACAACATACGATGACACACTAAAGTATACCTTAGATGTTAATAACTTTATCCTTCTCTCTAACACCCTATATTTTTAGGGAAAATAAAACTTCACAACTTCACCAGTAGAAGAAACCAGAAAAAAAAAAAAAGAAAAAAAAAAAGAAAAGAACGTGACAACTCTAGTGTAATACATATACTAGATGAGATATAACTTACCACATTGATCAGCTTCTTTCAATTTCTCTTTAATCTGCTTGGCTAACTCAAGAACCTCGGGCGTCTACAATTTGAACAAATCTTTAAGAGTTAGTAGTCAATTTGCCTATGATTTTAAGTTTTAACGCAGGTATGAAAAGAGGGATACAGCCATCACCTGAGTAACCTCAGATACGGAAATTGCAATGGCAGCCTTTGCATCATCATCCTCAAGGCGCTTAAGAGCTCTAGCAATTTTCCTATCACACTCAACAATAAGCCTGTCTATGACATCCTCCAGATCTCTGTCATAGTTATCGACCCCTTTTGCTCTGGCTTCTTCATATCTTGGAAGAGTTAAGTACAACGTAGAAAACATAAAATCCATATGTAACCAAATGTTATTTTCCGCTGCCTTCAGAAAAAAAAAAAAAAAAAACAAAACAAAACAAAACAAAAAAACAAAGTTTCCACGTGAAGCCCCCCCTTGCCCCATTATGATTATGTCAAAAACTGAAAACGGTGAATGAAAAGAACAACATAGAAAGCTTTTTAAGATTGAAGGATACTCTTTCCTCAGCTGCAAAGAGTGTACCTTTGGGCACGGTCCCATATCCATTTTCTGAAACGAAATCGACGAATGAAATTTTAATAATCAAACAAAGAAGAAGATAATAACTTGAAAATAAAAGAACAGCACAGTCAAAAAGCACATAATATCTAGATTATCAATCTTCAAATGCTGAACATAATCATAAAACAGTAAGCTACTAAATTGAAATCCAAAACCTAACAGTTCACTCTCAGTAACAATTATCCGCGAATCGAATTTCATATTATGAAATCAGCATAAATTAGTACTGCAATCTTCCTGTTTGTTCCACATTCCTGAAATCCAAACTATGAGTCCTTATTCTAATTTTTAATTCAAATTGAGATGTGACGTAAGAACTTTTTACTATAGTAAAAAAATTAGATGCAATTGTTTCTAATAGTTTTTTACTGTAATAAAACTCAAATTTTAAAATGAAATGATCGAGGCAAATATTCTCCCCAATATTTTCACCACCAAGCAGACAATTCAAAATTATTAAAAACTACAGAAGGAATGAATCGTGGAAAATTTGATATCTAAATCCAGAAACCTACCGTTAACTGGAAGAGCTCGTGAGGACAAAGTCCGACCAAGTAGAGGCGACAGACATCGCGATCGTAATACTTGCGGCTCACCTCCCGAACGTCGCCGTTTCGGTTCGCCCCCATCAGCTGGTCCAGCTGCTTCCTGAAAGCGTCCATGGCTTCGCCCCTCTCTCCCCTTCTAGAACTTTCTCTCTCTCTTATGCTCCCACTCTATACTTCTTTCTGTGTTGTAGAGAAGAAGAGTGATGATGAATGATTACCCCGATTAGGGCTCGACTCGGAGAATTGGGGAAACTAAAAACAAATAAGAAATAATAATTAAAAAAAAGACCTAGAAATTTTTTCAAAAACGCCCTTGAATTTTATTATATTTACAAAAACGTCCTTTTAGAATTGGGCCTAAAAGTAACAACACAAAGCCCAAGCCCAAATTGTCCTCCCGATCCAAGCCTATGGTCATTACCAGATTCACACATTAAAAAACAAACAAACAAATCCTATTAGCTAGTGCAAATTTAGATTTAATTTTTTCTCTTACCACGTTTTCTATCACGTTAATTTTTTTTAACTCAAATACTCAATTTAAAAAAATAAAATGAACGAGATCTTAATATACTAAATCGTTAATTTAATAACGCATTATTAACTATTAAAATTGATCATTGATTTAAAAATTTCAATGTAATTTGTTAAAATTAAAAGTTTATGAGATATTATGAAATAAAAACAAAAAAATTTCGGTGGAGCAGTACAATTTTCTCGAAATTAAAAACAAGTAAAAAAAAAAGAAGACCCAAGAGTTTTTTCTTCTTTCTTTTCCCTTGAAAAAAGCCCTTAAAGTTTGTCGTATTTACAAAAGGAACTATTCAGAATTGGGCCTAGTTCCAAGGCCGAATTGAATTGGATTGTCTTCCCGATCGAAGCCCATGGTCAACCTCCTCATAATCTCTCTCTCTCCGAAGTCCGAACTCATCAGACGGAAAAAACAGAGCAATGGGTTTGTGTCTCTTCCACTGGCCGGTCTTCTTTCTTGCTCTTTTTGTTGCTGCTTCTTCTCTAGCTTTCCAATCCGATGAGCTTCTCGTCGACGACGATGAGTTCGGCCTCGAAGGAGGGGTGGTGCGGACTAAGTCCCCTGACGTCGCCCACGCCCGATCCCAACCCACAACCTCTACCCGGAAGAGGTTTTCGGATCTGGATTCGGACTCCAAGATCCAGTTCCAGCTCGAACACGCCTTTGGCGACTCCGATTTCTCTCCCGCCGGTACCTTCACCGCTCGCTTGAAGATTTCAAATCACGGTGGCCAGGTTTATTGCCCTTTTTCATTTGAGAAAATTCGAGGGAAAATTTAACTTACCGACTAGGAGGGACTTTAGGGCTGAATTATGTTTGTTAGATTGGAATTTCTTATAATTTAATTCGGTCTTTTTGTTTAATTATTGGTATGAGTTGAAATTTTAATGCATATACTTTTTTTTTTTTTGTTAGAAGATTATTTTCAGTTTGAAAAACGGGATTTTAGTTGCCAAATTGTAATTGAAATTTGAGGTTTTCAGAGAAAATTTGATAAACTCTTTTGGTTGCTGTTGCTGAGAGATTTTGTATAAAAGTAAATGAAGATGCTTTATTTTAGTTGTAGTTGATCCATTTTCTGGTGTGTTATAGAAGCAATTGCAGAATTAAGAATTTGTGCTTCTAATGAAATGCATACTCTTGAGCCTTTGTTTTTGTTTTTCACAATGCAACAACTCTGCCCGTGGTTTTTCTTTTTATTACTCGGAAAAATCATGAAATAGCAACTGACTGAAGTGGAATTTTTCTTGTGGCAGACGCTAACAAAGCTGCGATTTTCAAGGAATGAATTAACTGCGGAAGAGAAGGACAAGTTTTCTGTAATCTGCTTTTCCCATTAACTCAGTTTTTTTTTTTTTTTTTTTTTTTTTTTTTGTTATTGGAATTTTGTAAATAAGCATTCTAATCATACTTGTACTTTTTTCAGACACTACTTAAAGAAGACGATTTTTATAGGATAAGGTTGCCTTCTAATGTTTTGAACTCTCCTGAGAAGGATTTTGTTATTTCATCAGTGAAAGCGGTAAGCTTCATATTGCATGTGGATCACATACTTTCAGAACTCTATTCTGCAACTTCTTAGCCATTTTCTTTTAAGCAAGCATTCTTGCCATATAAAAAATGATTGTTAAGCTATGATTTCCTAACACTGATGACGATATTAATTTAATTCCAGAGGTGTCTTCCACGGGATGGTCTGGATGAGCATATTGCTATTCACACGGTTAGTCTCGACGTGGATGCATACTTTTATAACTCAATTCTGCTTCTTGGCCAATTTTTTTAAGCTGGCATTCTAGCTATATAAAAATTATTGTTAAGCTTTGATTTCCTAACAATAATGAGAATATCCAGAAATGTCTTTCTCTGGATGGTCTGTATGAGCATATTGTTATTCATATGGTTAGTCTTAATGTTGCCAATCTTTGTTCTTTCTTTCTTGATTGTGATACAGCTAAATTTTTGATTGTTTAAGAATTTCCTGATTGCGATACAGCTTTTATGCATATGCAGTTAAATGTTTTGATCCTATATTACAATATGAATTGCTATGCTTTAGGGTCTGAGGCAAAATGTGTAGATTTTGAATTTTTGGACGTTTGGTTCATGAATTAGAATCATGAGATTAAAATTATTTTCGATTTACGTGTATTTTTTGTGAGAGAAAACACTGTAGCGAACCACGAACCATGATTCGAATCAGGGTACGAATTCCCCAACCAAATGATCCATATGCATCTGAAAAAGGAATTATTCTATGTAACTTTAGCAATGCAATGATATTGCTAATTTTTTAAGATCCATTTTGCTTTACATAAAATCATGCATTTCCTTTCTTACTGTATTTTTCCTTGCAGGATGGCGTTAATATGTTGGCTGTCCATTATGGTTCTCCTGGGGCATGCCCATATCCTCGTCAATTTAAACTTGTAAGAATGGATGAACCTTTTCACTCTTGTTTATGACAATAGACTTGAGGAAAATAGATATATATATATATATATATAAGGCCCCGTTCCTCTGGAGAAGAGGGTTTATCCAACTCTTTACGTTGATATCTAGCTAAATAGATAAATAAATGAATAAATTATTTGCCTCGATGCTTTTTCTTCTCGATTTCAGCCTTCGAAGTGGTCTTTCAACTCTCACACAGTTTTGAAGAACAGCGAGCAAGCACCCAGGTAAAAATGTTCTTGCCTTGTTGTTTCTACTTCATGGTGATGAACTCATTCTAGGCATAATATAAATATTTGAAAAATGGCCCCCAATGATTATTTGAAGGAACTAGTTCGTCAATTGACAACGAAAACGCTCAGTAAGCAATCTAGTGCTTCTGTTACTGTCATTAGCTAACCACCACATGGTTTAATATGTTGTCCCAGGGCTCCAATATTTACTGAGGAGAGCCTTGGTGTTGGAGAGGGTGTAGAGGGTGAAGCAGTAAAGCCACCAGAAAAGTCTTTGTGGGCTAAATACGTGAGTTCTCAAAGAACTGATTATTTCAATCTTCAATATGAAAAAGTCATGAAGTTTTCACTTCCTATAATTCCGTTTGTTGCCTTGTTTCAGTGGATGTACCTGATCCCTCTCGGACTCATTGTCATGAATGCCATAACTCAAGCAATGAATTTGCCGGAGGAACAGGCAGCCGGCCAGGGCCAAGCTCAGCAGCCCACAGCAGTCCAGCGTGGTGGTCCACCGTCTGCTGTAAGGAGAAGATAGTGAGTTTGCTTATCTGATATCCATCTAAGGGTATTTGACTGTCGGTGACGAAAAATGGAGGCTTCTAGGTTTGAGGTTTGATTGTATCAATTATTTCCAATGGAAAGCCAGTATGAATTTTTGTAAAAAGTTTCAAGGGTTAAATCACTAATGTTTTTATCATGCCAATAATTAGACAAGGTCTTGAAAGTTTTCGTACTAACATTTTTAACATTGTTTATGAGATGCCAATCGAAAGCTTTAATTATATAGGCCAATGGTTTCGCAACTGCTAGAACACATTACTCAAACATCAAAACCATAAGCCTTTTTCTTTCCCACATTACCCTCAAGATTTTCTCTGGGAGGAGAATTAATGAGTTTATTTCATATAATCGAGCAGTACATGGAAAAGAACACGTTCATAACAGACGTTTGTAAACAAAAGTGATACTGGCGAAGATGGAAAGAAACATTGCCACGGGTTTTACGACAACAGTAAAACTGATGATTATAACTAGAGGAATTTCTTGTCAAATAAACGACGTAGAAAACTGAATCTGCGAACTCCCTCAAAGCTCATCCTGCAAATCAGATTAGTAAAACCATTATAAGTCTTCGGAAATAAATTTGTAGGTTTGTTTTAACAGTGAGAGGCATGAATTGGTAAACTTACATGATCATCCCAGTCACGCCTGTGTCGCTGCATTAACAGAACATTCAAATTAGAACTCTAGCATTATAACAACTGTTGAAACTTGAAACGACTACATAATAACCATGATACACACGACACATGGATTTTTTTTTTTTTTTCCGTTTTGAAAAAATTCATAAAACATTGATTTAATTGCTTTTAGTTACAAACCCCTCTATATTTGTCTCTATATCTGTCTCGGTACCCTCGGTCACGACCCCTCTCTCGTCTCCTTTTTTCGCCTTCTTCTCTTGCTATCCGAGCTTCCTGCATGGACCAATGCTCAACCCAACAATGACACAAGTTCGTCTAAGATTGTAGAGCTCAAAATAGTTTTAATCAGCAGTAAAAGAAAGGTGAGGAACCTCTTCTTCTTGTGCTTTTCTGGCCTTTTCCGCTTCCTCCAAGGCCTCTTTTTCAGCCTGAAAAATTATGCAGATAAGAAAGCAAGTACTAGACAGCGCAAGACTTAGAAGGAATGTAGATATCTACCACTAACACTTAGAAGAAGGGCTTACCTCCCTATTGGCAAATACTTCCTCAACGACTTGTTTTGCATACTCCGGATCATCACAGATTAAAATGTTGTCGAAAACTGAACCAGCCTTTACCTGAATCGAAAGGTCAAAACTCCATCATCAACATAACAATTAGAAAGCTACGAAATCACCCTAAGTGGCTTAATTTCTTACCTGCCAAACTTCTATGCCCACATATTTTATCGGTTTAAGCGCGTATAAATCAGGGTCATCTTCAAACTCTGCATCTCAGAGAGGAAATTTTTTAAACATTTTCTGCGAAAGAAATGTTCCGTTTGTGATGCAAAATCGGGTTATACATACCTGGGTTATCAATCCACGGAGTCTTCCATTTGCCTTTGTAGTTGGGGTTCTTGATTCTCTGTCATGTCAGAACAAGTCGAAAATGGTGAGAGAGCAAAGCTCCAGGCCTTATCAGTCTCTAGTTAAGTGTTTAATTGATGTATACCTTGCGCTTCCATGGTCCTTTGTATGCTGGATTTGGTATCTTCGGCGGTCTCCATATGCCATTCTCTTCGTCATCCCAATCTTCAGGCTAACAAAATAAAAGAAAATGTGAGTTTTGGTATGTTTCTTAATCACATGATATCACGAACAAATCAAGTGAAATGAAAAAGAACAAACCTCTTTAGCAGTTGGATCGGGAATTTCTCTTGGAATTGAATCGTATCCCTGCGTAATTATACAAGTGTTGTTGAGAGCAAATTAATCATTAATTAGATTCAAGCAAAGTTAAAGCTTGCAGACCTCAGGTTTAACGTCATTAGGATCTTCAATATACTCTCTATCATCCCAGTCTGCAGGCTGAAAAAGACAGCAAAAGACACATTCAAGTTCAACCAAATTTGAAAGTAAATGAAACAAGAACGAATTTTAAAAGCAGAAGTAGCGTATTTTTAGCTCTTTATTATACCCTTTTTGCTTTAAGGTCTTTAATCTTTCTTGGAGGAAGAATGTCCCAATCAGTGTACATGCTTCCGGAGTCTCGTTCTCTATTGTCAACAAGGACACTATAAGTTGCGTCAGGCCTAAGAATGAACGTGTAGAAATGAGTTAACTTGTCAGTTTCACACTGCAAATCCTTCTTGATGGGGTAGTTCTGGCCCTGGTAGGAGAGTATAACGTGAAGCCTCTTCGTGTCCGTGCCGCACAGATCTGGTCCGAACATCAAGCTACACGAGCAAAACGTGTGTTAACATAGTGTTATTTCGACAAGACTCGGGGGGGTGTAAGAAGCATAAATGAACCTGTAAGGGGTGTCCCCTCCGAACTTCTTTTGGTTGACAAATCCGGAGAGAAGCTTTATGTAGCCGCCGCCGCATTCTATCTCCTGCTCGAAACGTATGGAATATTGGAGGACCAATGTTCTGTTTTTGTTGGTGAACTCTGGTATCTTGGCAGAGATGGCAAAATGTTTGGCATCACTGGTTGTCTGAATACCTGAAGAAAATTCAAAAATGTTCTTGAATAACCAAAAATGGTACTTTCTTCTGCTACATTGACCAAAAACGAAGAGAAAGTACCAAAAGCCACTAAGATATAAGCCATTGTAATCAAAGCATCAATCTAATTCAGACCCCTTTCATCACACAGCTTTAGCAAAAGTTTTAACAAAATATGCCGAGCATATCAATGATGATTATAGAGACTTCCATTCAATTATTAACGTCTCAAAAAAATGAGAGTTTTATCAATAAATTAGCTAACGTTGCAACATTAAACCAAGAAGTGCAATAATCTGTCTTTTTAACAAGAAAGACAACTGATGCTGACATGTAGAGATCATAAAAAATGTCAACAAGTTACCTTGGCTTATCATTACTGATCTTAAACAATATAAAAAACTCCCAATAATTATTCCCTTCATTATTAAATTCAGGAGAATTTTTAAGGGAAAAAAATAAACAACTATAAACAGTGAGATAAAACAAATACCTTTGTCATCTGGGTCCCCATGCCACTTTCCTGTTGTGTGCTTAAAAGAGCCTGCTTTTCCTTCAACCTTTTTCCAGTCAGATTTAACCCAGCGTGATTGCCACCCATCTTTTGCAACACCAAAATAATAGAGATTAAGATCACATACACCCACCAAAACAAGACAGAAACAGAACCTCTTGTATACATATAATTACATACAATTTAAAGGAAATTTATCATTTCTCAGCTATGCCCCGTTCGTTTCGCTGATTATTCTGAAAATAAAGGTAAAAGCCTCGTTCATTTTGCTGATTATTCTGAGAATAAAGGTAAAAGCGACAAGACCACTTTAGCCTTTTTTTTCTTTCTTTTCCTTTTTTATTCTAATAAATTCTTCAAAGTTTCACTTTTTAAATTCCTCATTATCTTGATTTCCAAACAGAGCTGCTTAAAATAGTGGACACTTCAGAGACATGACATGAGAGTACAGTAAATACAAGCATAACCTTATTAATTACGTTAAAATATAGCAAAAATATTAAATATTTTATAATATCAAAAATGAAAATATTTATAATTACTACTGCTTAATTTTATAGCACAGAAATGTGAATTGTGAATCGTTACTATAAGAATTTTGTTTTCAAAACAAATATTATATTTAATTCTATTTTTAAACACGCTATGTGGTGCAATTTTTACTAGAATAAAAATAGTAAAATAACGTTCAAAACTTTTTATTACCCCCACCAAAAAAAGTGAAGAGAAATATTTATTTCTAACAAACTATTGAAGGAGAAAAAATAGAGCACCCTTCAAATTTAAAAAAAAAAAAAAAAAAAAAAAAAAAAAAAAAAAAAAA